>NC_091827.1:57036600-57311600 GCF_038994185.2 Dermacentor albipictus | reverse complement strand
TTCAAGGGCATGCCTCACTTCCTGCTAGCCGTAATCGCAGCGTTTTTTTAGTTTCGGTATCAAAAACAGCAATTTTAACAGAATAGTGTTTTATGCGGGAGTCCACGATCAACTTCCTACAACGGACATGACGTCGGCGCAACCACATCAAATACACTTTCTTGACAGGAATGGTGCCGCCATCTAGGAGCGCTGAAGTGAAGTACTGCGTCGTGACACTAACAAGCGCCAAGAATGAGCGCTTGGTTAGTGTCAACACAGCTGAGGCTCCAATGCGGTGTAGCCTGGTGTAAGCGGTGTGGGCCTTCTGATAAGGCAACGACGCCGTTTTCGCACAAGGTTTGTCATTCGCGGCAGATAAGCCCCTGACGCCTCGTCGCCTACGGGGTGCCTCTGCAACATGAATCAGCAGTGCTTACACGCTGCCTACTGCTTCGCTTGCGATGGCACCAACTAACAAAACTGTGACGCTATGCGGCACAGAAGGGCAACAACGTCGATGGGCGAATCTCGCTTTAGTCAGGTGGGATACACGCCAGCGTGAAGCAGAATGCCTTCGCGCGCTCACGGCGCACGCTGCGATCTCTGCCACTCACATTCCTAGAGCTGAGCGCATCCCAACTAAACTGGCTGCTCAGGACACTGCGGAGCCGGACCTAAGTGCTCGTACCTTCGCCGAAGCGACTCGGCAGCAGGACGCCGCGGGCCAAGCAAACCTGCAACACGGTCACCGACCCGCAAATCGTGCACCTTTCGATGCAGCTGACCGTGAGTCCACGAAGCGATTTACTAAGAACCCGTTAGGTTTTGCTTGTATGGTTTGCGAACATCTGTGGTTTATGGCGTATTTGCGCAGTGCTCCGGTGTGTGCAATGCAGTGTCTCCGGGGGATGTACCCCGGTTGCGAGTCCTTCGACACCTTTTTGCTTCAGTGGCAATTGTCAAGGATCGCTGTGCAGTGGTAGGGAGCCGCTGATGGCTGCTTGCAACCTAATTTTTCATGTACGATAAACATGCAACAGCGTCTCTGAAGACAAGTTTCACTTTCGTCTTCTACCGATTTCTACGAAAGAGGGATCAACCATATTTTAAGCATGAAATGCTTTTAGCTTTCGCTGTAGGCGACCCTAAGTGCCCTTGAGTCAAAAGGCAGAGTCGCTATCCGGGCAAGTTGCAAGGAGAAAAAGGCAACCAATCAAACCTTAAGAAAATGCGGTCTATGGCCTCCAACCGTTCGTACAAGACCGCATTGCATAGGCCGGTTACTGCCCAAACAACTTAAGAGAACATTGCTCACTTCTTCCTAATGTTTCTTCACGCATCAAGCTGTAAATTCTAGTACGCTGAAGCTTAATTCGTCATTTCCAATGGCGACGTTCAAAAGGCAGATGCAGTGCACAACACACTTGATTGTCATCTTTTGGCGCTGAGATAGGGTTACCTGTTCAACGCCAACGGTCCGTGAGTTTCACGGCTCGATAGATGACCCCACGCTGTGTGACCAAGCCGGCAGCGTCTGGAGCGCTGTGGATGGCTGTTTGGCCGAGGCGACACTTGCAATGAGGTTCAGTTCAAAACAGGTTTGTTTGTTGTGTGGTGTGGTGTGGTGGGGTGTGCCGTTACGAACATTCAGTATGCCCATTTTGAGATTATGGAGGTATCGTCTCCAACCACTCTGCTTTACCGGTAGCCCTTTCACCCTTACATCTACTCTCAAGTGCGGGAGAGCGAAAATTAAAACAAAAATGCTCTTTGTGACACTTCCGCTCGCACGTCAAATTTTGCACGGACGCTTCCCAATATGTACAATATTTTAAACAAGGCAGTTTACGCTGTTCAAAATTTCTTTGAAGTTGATCTTTAATATGGATAAAAGCATTTCTTAGCTACCGCGCACAGTCCGTCAGTATAGCAACACTACTTCAGATCACCTTCCCATAACATCTGACGTACCACAAGGTTCAGTATTAGATCGATTAGTTCTTACTACACTCAAACGATTCTTCCATTTCATGTTTCCTCTCAAATTCGCATGTTTGCTGACGACTACGTTGTCAACCAGTCTATCACTAACACAAATGACAGCTGCACTGGAGAACGACCCAAACAGCATGAATGAGCGCTGTGACCTCTAGCTGATGTCCTAAACTCTACCAAATGTGAAGCAATGCCAATTTCGTATTATCTGCATTGTTTACAGGTCCCTCGCACAATTACTAAAACCCACATTGGCACTATGGAAGCGTTCAAGTACCTAGGAGTAACTGCCACGCATTACCTTATCTAGTGGTATTAATCGCCATCCCGTTTGGAAGGAGATGCCAGAAGAAATCATGATTTCCTCAGCGTCGCCGACAATGGGCGTTAGAAGTGTGAAGAAGATGGGGTGAACGTTAAATCCAAGGACCCACGTGTCATGGTTCGTCTGAGCGCTTAGCACCGAGCTGAAGCTGTGGCTGAGGCTGAAGCTCGGAAACTCGCGCTTCTAATCACGATCGCAAGCATGCCAGAGTCATTGGGAACATGTTCACTCGGGTGCTGCTTTGAGATCACGGAAAC
Organism: Dermacentor albipictus; assembly: GCF_038994185.2. NCBI lineage: Eukaryota > Metazoa > Arthropoda > Arachnida > Ixodida > Ixodidae > Dermacentor > Dermacentor albipictus. The sequence continues at coordinate 57,309,041 of NC_091827.1, read as the reverse complement.
CCTTGCCGCGTGACAAGCGATTGGACATGTCACATCGAATGTTTATTGCTTTCCAGTCATTTTGCTTTGACAGCTCACTAGGCTGCGTGTTCTGGCACCGCCCTGAAATGGGGAAAGATTTAGCACAAGTTGCTCATATATCTGTGAATTTGGGATAAAGCTCCCTTCATTCCTTTTACTGGACTTCAGTATATTATCCTTGCGTTGATTTTGTTTCTGCTATCTAGTGCCGTACTCCATCTACTCACCTATCCTGTTGCACATGTAAGGGTGTGTAGTACCGAGACCGTCGAAGCCGCGAAACATGTTTTATTGCCAAGCTTTGTTGTCGGAGGTAGACCAACTTTTCCTGCCGGGAACCTCACAACTTTTGGGTGCTGATCACGCAGGCAATGCAGTCTAACACAGCGTCTCAAACAGTGGCCTAGGACTGCAATTGGAATGCACCGCTCTTATCAAACGTGCAAATAGCGGTCAATGTGGCTTTCAGACCCCGTAGAACGCCGATGAAAAAATGCGCAATTACTTTTCGCTTGAGCCGGAATTATTCAACAAGTGCGCATTTACGTCAGCAATGACACACATTCAGCTTGTTCGGCCCTAACCGCTGAATTCAGCATCGAAATCACTAGTGATGTCACCGGTCACAACATGCTCGAAGACGTTATCAATGAACAGTGTAAATGAGCAGTGTGAATGAAAAGTTTATTTGATATTGCTTTGTTAGAGATGCTGACTCTGTAAATTTTCAAACTTTACGTTGTTAGAGTCGGTAAAGTTATACACATGTAAATTAGTTCAAATTAATAATAATCTGTTCATTGATAACGTTTTCGACCATGTTCGGCCACTGTTTGAGACGCTGTGTCAGACTGCATTGCCTGCGCGATGGGAACCTAAACATTATGAGGTTCCCGGCAGGTAAAAGTTGGTCTACCTTCGACAACAAAGCTTGGCGATAAAGCATGCTTCGCGGCATCGATGGTCTCGGTGCTACACACCCTTACATGTGCACCAGGATAGGTGAGTAGATAGGATATGGTACATGATAGCAGAAACAAAATCAGAGCAACGATAATATACTGAAGTCCAGTAAAAGGAATGGAGGGAGCTTTATCACAAATTCACAAATATACGAGCAACTTGTGCTGAATCTTTCCCCAATTGAGGGCCGTGCCAGAACACGCAGCCTAGTGAGCTGTCAAAGCAAAATGACTGGAAAGCAATCAACATTCGCCGTGACATGTCCAATCGCTTGTCACGCGGCAAGGGTTTCTATGATCTGAAAGCAGCACCCGAGTGAACATGTTCCCAATGACTTTGGCATGCTTGCGATCGTGATTAGAAGCGCAATTTTCCGAGCTTCAGCCTCAGCTTCAGCTCGGTGCGTAGCGCTCAGACGAACCATGACACGTGGGTCCTTGGATTTAACGTTCACCTCATCTTCTTCACACTTCTAACCCCCATTGTCGGCGACGCTGAGGAAATCATGATTTCCTCTGGCATCTCCTTTCAAACGGGATGGCGATAAATATTCGCCGAGCCTGCTCGAGCTAATAAGGAATTGCAGTATGCATCCTTACTAGACTAGTATTTTGACCATTTCTTCGTATTTTTCACTTCGTTAAATGAATGAATGAAAGTGTTATATAGTGCCCTCTGGCTGGCGCAGCACGCTCCAACCATGCCATCATTCGCACAGGATCCGTGTAGGAGAAGCCAGTTCGTAAAATATTATGGTGACACCTGAAGGAAAAGCAGGCAGTCTGGTTTGACCCTCTAGCCATCGGCTATACCATGCTGCATACGTCGGTTGTCCTCCTATTTTGACCTCACTGACTTTCCTTTACTTTTCTGTCTCTTTCGTTTCCCAGCTTGTTTTACAAGCCGTGCCTATACAGGCGACGAGCGACCATTCACATGGTCCGGTGACATCGAGGAAAACAAACGACACCCAGACTTGAGAACATAAGGCAGACCTCGACTACATTCCGTGTGACGACGATGGCTGACGAGTTCACGGCATAACCGGCTCACGCACGTTCGGCACGGCCCACCTTTGTTCTGCTTGCGTAATACCATCGTCAATGTTGCGGTCTCCGTGTGATCGCCGTTCCCACGTTGCGTAAATGAGAAATTGTCCACGCGGTTAACAGGAGAAAAGAAGTGAAGTGCCAGCTTTCAATGTGCATTTTCCCTTACCGGCGCATAGTAGAAGGAAAGCGAATGAAACGAGGCAAGAATAGAAACTAAGATACTGGAGAACGGAGTCGGGATAAGACAAATGCAGCTCTTTTTGTGTGGCTTATGCATCTCGTTCAGCCGTGTCGAGAATTGTACGCATGATCTTCGTCTGTTTCTACGTGTACTACAGGTAGTACACGGCGAAACATCGCTTGAATTCATTTAAAATGGCTTTTAGCATTTGTTACCCCTACAAATAAATCTATTGCAGAACTTGCAGTTAGAATCAGTTCTTTTTTTTCGTTTTTGTAATCGGCTGTAACAGAGCGTTCTGTGTTGGATTCTTTTCTTCGGTAGTGTTATATTACTATATTGCGATTCTTTCTGCTATGCCATGATGCGGTATATTGTATTGTATGGGGGAGTCATCGGCGTTAGAGAGCCCTATAATCTCATTTTCTTGCCCATAATTCAGAAAAGTTATATCGACACATGAACTCGTTTATCTTTTGTGGGTGAGCGCTTCTACCATCTAAGCAATGTTATCACTCAGAGCAGGACGCGCCTAATGTATCGGAAGTTTCTAGAATGTTATCGATGCCTCTATCCGCTGTCTGTAGTTGCCGAACCTTGTGTAATCTGATTGCAGGTATGCGCGACGCGAACGGTGTAGAACTTCGTGGAAGACACGCGGGTCCCAGCGATTACTCTGGAACATTTGACGACTGATGTATAAAAGCCGACGCGCTTGACCCGCTGATCAGATTTTCGATGACCGCTGACTGTGTTTGCCGCTTTCGTTCAGCACTGAGTGTAATCTGTTTTTTCTGGCCACAGGTTTGCCCAATGAAGTTAGTTCCGCCATTCACAGTTTTGTTGCTGTGTCCTCAACCGTCACTACCACGTGACATCTGGTCGAGGTGCGCTGTATCGATTGCCGTAACTCTCGCAGATCGGACGCTATCGAGGATACAGGAAAGGCATTACTGGGCCGCGCCTGACCACCGACGTCGCCCGTTATGTCAAGACATGCCGAGACTGTCAGCGACGCAAGACACCGCCGACAAGGCCAGCGGGATTACTACAGCCGATAAAGCCTCCTTACCGACCTTTTCAGCAGATCAGGATAGATTTGTTGGGACCGTTTCCGACGTCAACATCCGGAAATAAGTGGATCGTCGTGGCGACGGACTACGTCACCCGCTTCACTGAAACTAAACCTACGCCGAAAGGTTGCGCAGCTGAAGTGGCGAAATTTTTCGTTGAGAACATCCTGCTGCAACATGGTGTCCCAGAAGTCATCACCGACAGAGGAACCGCCTTTACAGCAGAGCTAATCCAAGCCATCCTGCAGTACAGCCAGACAAGCCATAGGAGGCCGACTGCCTACCACCCGCAGACGAATGGTCTCACGGAGCGCTTCCACCACCAGCCATTCCACCAGCGCTAATGAACTTTGGGGACTTCGCAAAGGTGAACGTTGGACTGTTTTTGGACTGTGTCCCCTTGAACTTTGTTTCTTTGTTGTTTCGTTACTTTGTTTATTAAGTGTCCTTTTGTGTTTCACTCTCCTTTTGTGTTTGTAACATCGGGACGATGCATTTTGGAGGGGGTAATTGACACATAAACTCGTTTATCTTTTACCGGTGAGCACTTTTACCGTCTAATAAATGTTATCGCTCAGCGCAGGACTCGCCTACATGTATCGTAAGTTTCTAGAATGTTATCGATGCTTCTATCCGCTGTCTGTTGTCGCCGAACCTTGTGTAATCTGACTGCTTGTATGCGCGACGCGAATGGTGTAGAACTTTGTGGAAGGCACTCGGGTCCCAGCGATGACTCTGGAACATTCGACGACTGATGTAAAAAGCCGACGCGCTTGACCCACTGGTCAGATTTTCGACGATCGCCCACTTTGTTCGCCGCTTTCGTTGAGCACTGAGTGTAGCCTGTTTTTTCTGGGCACAGGTTCACCCAATAAAGTTAGTTCCGCCATTCACAGTTTTGTTATTGTGTCCTCAACCGTCACTACCACGTGACATTATGAAGGTATTGGCCCCGATCTTTAGGTATTCAATTTTTTTTAATGACACCGCATCATCGCTTGACTGATGGCTCATGGTATTCTACAAGTAGTCCCTCAAGGTATAATACAATAGTATGTTCAATGTGTTTATTGACATTTCTTTATTTACATGTTTAGCTGCCGGTGACGTTCACGTGCCAAAACTGCTGTTGAAATTTAAACTTATGCTGAAAAAAGGTACATTGCTCGCATGGCTAGCGGCATACTTATCATTCAAGCATCCAGTAGTATGTATTGATGGAATGAGTTCGCACCCTGCCCCTGGAGAGTCCGGTGTTCTCTAGGACTCCGTCCTGGGACTATTACCTTTCTTAGTTTTTATAAATGATATTGCTGCTGACATATCAATTAAAATACGTCTGTTTGCCGATGATTGTATACGTTACCATGAGATTTTGTGCCATGAAGATCAGTAATTATTAAATGTCTACGTAAAATTCAAGCCTGGTGCTCAACTTGGCAAATGAGCATTAATTATAAAGAAACAGTAGCTATGACTGTGACACGCAAAGTTAATCCTTTGAAGTTCCGCTACACCATCGATAACAACACCTTATCTCAGGTTACAAAATAGGAATACTTAGGACTCATAATTACATCATATTTGAAGTGCAATGATTACATAACGTACACTGTAAATAAGGCAATGAAACAACTTGGATATTGCAGAAGACCCCTTATTAAATCCTCTACAGAAATTGAACTACTCGCGTACAAATCTTTCGTCATATCAATTCTAGAATATGCAACAGTTGTTTGGGATCCACACACGAAGTGCAATATTGCCAAACATGGGAATGTCCAGCGCAAGTGCATCAGATTCATAAGTAATTGTTATAGTTGGAAAAAATCCCCATCAGCTATTTTGCAAACAGCCAATTTAGAGACCCTACAGGTAAGACCCTACAGGTAAGGAAAGACTAAAAATGTTCTACTTAATTTACCGTAACCAACTTGGAATAAACAAAAATGCATATTTTCATTTAATTACCCAGCGACAAACCCGTTCTTCCCGTTCAAGGAAGGCGAGAAAGTTCTTGTGCAGAACAAACGTGTTCAAAGCCTCATTCTTCCCGATCACAATCGCACATGGAATAACCTACCTGCCAATGTGATTGAGTGTTCGACGGTGTCTTCTTTCTTGAGTGCATTCCGCAATAGATAACGATGCTTCACATTGTCGTGGCATATTATTTCTACTTCGCTTTGTACGTATTACGTAGGTTCTTCTAATGCCGCAGTTGCTCGACCGAATGTATATCGTATTCCGATATACTGTATTGTTATGTACCCCCACTCCTGCCTAAAGCCTGACATCCAGGCTGGCAGTACGTCATAAATAAATAAATTAATTAATTATATTAATTAATTATTATTTATTTAATTAATTTCTACTGGACTATATCACTTGTCCGTCGATCAATGTGCTGTTCGTTATGCGGATTAAAAAGCCACCAATTCGCACTTCCCCAACAACACCTCCCGTCCTTGTTTACGAAGGTGGAATGTGGTCAATGAGGCTGCCTTTTGAAGCCCAGCGCGAAGCTCAAGCCGTGTCACACCGGACGTCCAAACTCAGATGTCGACGAAGCTTTATAGGTTTGCGACTAGCCCAAGCAAAATTAAGAAGTGCTTGCCGGTCTGCCACCACAGATAGCTTCCGATGGCGATAACCCGCCACCTTCTTCCAGCTACCCCTGTCAGCCCTACATCGAACCACGAACCTTCGCCGGGAAAGCCGGGGAAGCCGTGGACGGATGGCTCAGCTTTTACCAACGCGCAAGTCGGTTCAGTGGCTGGAACGCCACCGCCCAGCTTAACAACTTTGCCTTCTTCCTCAAGGGAACCGCGTCTGTGTGGCTTGAAAACCACTAAGAAAGCATGACGATGTGCGAAAAGTTCGTAGACGAAATCACGAAGTGCTTCCGAGATCCGGCAGGCTAAAGAGAAGCGTGCATAGCAAACCCTAATGCAGCGAGCCCAAGTTCCCGGTGAAACCTGCACGACGTACATCGAGGAAATGCTGAAGTTCTGCAAGGCCCTGGACCCTCAGATGACAGAAGAGGACAAAGTTGGTCATCTTTTAAAAGGGATCGCCGAGGTCGTGTACCAGTTCCTCATCGCAAAAGAAAGTCTGGACTCCGTAAGTGACGTCATTCGGCACCACCGTACATTTGAAGCCTTGAAAGCTCGGCGTATCACAGCGAAGTTCGGCCGCCTGGCCAACGTAACTAACGCCGCCAGTGTTGACGTGGTCCCAGCTCCATCCGACCTTGCGTCAGTCATTGGGCAAGTGGTGCGCGAAGAGCTTGACCGACATGAGGCGGCTTCGAGAGCCCTCTTCTCATTGCGACTTCCAAGAGACATCCATGAACGCCGCCTCCGTAGACGCCTACAACTTCGCTTCTCGTTCAAGAGCGCGAAACCTTACTGTGAACGCGCATCCCAGTTATCAGTTCCACGATGATTACTCACCCAAACCACCTGCAGTTGCTCAAGTGTGGGACGGCCGTGCTAGTTATCCTGCTACTGACAGTTTCGGTGCGTCCAGTGAATACCAATGTGGTATTCGTGGTCACGTCGCCAGATTTTGTCCTCATCGCCGTCGCAGGTCACCACCGTCCCATGAGCGACCGCGCACTTTTTATCGGCGTAGCAATCGGCACGACGACGGGACACGCTAGCCTTCTGACTGCGATAGCAGGACAAACCACCAGGCGAATTACAGCAGCGACTCGCCAGCTTCTGTGCGGAGCTTGACGCCGCCGCCTTCACGCCAGCGCAGGTCTCCATCTCCACGACGACGTCTCACGTCACCGCCGCCGGGAAACTAAGCGGCGTGGCCAATGGAGCAATGGAGGTGAGGTTGCCAGTCATCATCAACTACACGCCCCTATGCCCCCGCCAGTCATCATGTATCATAACAAGATTCGTGTTTTAGTGGACAATGTTGCTTCGTTGGCCTTAGTGGTCACAGCAGCGAGTGTCACCGTTATCAGCCTGGATTTCAAAACCCGACTAGGCCGTAAAGTGATGTTTCGCTGGGATAACACTAATGCATTTCGTGCTGTGAGTGGAGAGTTGCTCCGACCTATTAGTGTGTGCACCGCCAACGTTTATTTCTCCGATAACATGTATCAAGCCGAATTTGCAGTGCTTGCCCAATCCACTCATACCGTAATTCTTGGCCTCGATTTCCTACGACAGTGCGGTGCCACTGTTCACTGCGGCACTGGCGAGCTTTTCCTGTCTCATCTTGCCGACCAATCTGCTACCTGTTCACGCGCTCTCGCCGTCATTGAAGATGCTGTCTTACCAGCACGTTCCTTATCCAGAGTTCGAGTTGCTGCTTGCGGTGTCGACGCCGATACATTTGATGCAATTGTTGAGCGTGTGCCTTCAATGGTTGTGAAGAAAAGTGTACTTGTACCTCGATGCGTCCTCTCTGTGGCCTGCGGAACAACTACACTGTGGGTGTCAAATTTAGCCTCCCAGTTTGTTGTGCTACCCAGCTGTATGCGACTTGCCTCTTTTGAAATGGATTACAGTCTCAGCATAGGCGCTTTAACTGATGACACGTCACACGAGTCCCAAAGCACAGGGCTGACCACGGTGCCCTTGAAGACTCGTCGCCGTTTTTAAAAAATGATAAACAAGTCACTGTCATCAGAGAAGCGTCAGGCCTTGGTCAGCGTCGTAAGCAAGCATGCGTCATTATTTGATTTCGCGCAGAACGCTAAGTTCGCATTACAACTACGCGGGCTCTCCACAGGATCGACACGGGATCCGCGCACCCCATCAGGCAGAAGCCTTACCGCGTGTTCGCGTCAGAGCGCAAGATAATCGCTCAACAGGTCGACGACATGCTAGCCAAGCGCGTCATCCAAGATTCCTCTAGCCCTTGCGCTGCGCCGGTCATCCTCGTGAAGAAGAAAGATGGGTCCTGGAGGTCTTGTGTCGACTACCAGCGTCTCAATTCCGTGACAAAAAAGGATGTGTATCCACTTCCCCGGTCGATGACGTTATCGGCTGCCTTCATTCCGCACCCTACTTCTCATCTGTAGACCTCAGATTGGGCTATTGGCAGATACGCATGCATTCATCTGACAAAGAGAAAACTGCTTTTGTGACCTAAGACGGCTTGTTTTAATTCAACGTCATGCCGTTTGGCTTGCGCAGCGCGCCTGCAACATTTGAAAGGTTTATGGAAACGGTACTGCGCGGCCTGAAATGGGAGGTTTGTTTAGGTTATCTAGACGACGTCGTCATTTTTGGCCGCACTTTTGCAGAGCAACACCATCGACTGGACGTTGTTCTGACGGGCCTTTAACAAGCTGCCCTTACCCTCAACTCCAAAAAATGTCACTTCGGTCAACAAGAGTCGCTAGTACTTGGACATCTAGTGGACAAGCAGAGGGTGCGACCACACCCACAGAAGGTCGCTCCAGTTAGCGGCTTTCTACAACCGCATTCACAACGCGAGCTGAGGAGCTCCTTGGGTCTTTGCTCGTACTCCTGACGTTTTGCGCCCAACTTTGCCGATACTGTCTACCCTCTGACTTCATTGCTGCGCAAGGATAACCCTTTCACCTGGACAGCAGATTGCGATTCCTCGTTTCATCAATTGAAGTTCCTGCTCTCTTTCGGACCCATACTTTGCCATTTTGACCCCTCTGCCACAACAGAATTGCACACCGACGCGAGTGGAATCGGCCTGGGCGCCGTCCTCGTCCAGTAATCTGGTGACGCGCCGAGCATGCCATTCCCTATGCCAGCCATTCGTTGACCAAGGCCGAACAGAATTACACCGTCACTGAGAAGGAGTGTCTCGCTGTTGTCTTTGCGGTCCAGAAGTTCCGCCCATATCTCTACGGGAGCCACTTCACGATCGTTACTGATCACCATTCACTATGTTGGTTGGTCACCGCGACCCGTCTGGCCGCCTTGCTCGATGGGCGCTACGTGTGCAGGAATTTGACTTTGCAGTCCGTTACAGGAGTGGCCGAGATCACGGGGACGCCGACTGTCTTTCGAGGCTTCCTCTACGAACAAGTGCATGTGACGCCGACAATTTCGATGACGTTTTGGCCGCCATCGACGACATTCTTTTTCCCGACCTTGTCACTTTCCGGGAAGAGCAGCGTGACGACCGCAGCCTGGATGTCCTCTTCGCCTCAGCTGTTCAACCAACAGTTAAAAATAGCTTTGTCATCCAAGGTGGCCTGCTCTACAAGAAGAATTATGCGGCTTATGGGGCCCGCCTCTTCTTAGTGATCCCTAAGAATTTCAGAACCCACGTGCTACGTGCTATGCATGACGACTCGACTACTGGGCACCTGGGTTTCACCAGAACATGCCGCCGGATTAAGGGCCGATTCTACTGGACTAGTATGCGACGGGATACAGAAAAGTACGAGTATGTTGCCAGTTGTAACAAGTGCCAGCAATTCAAGAGCACGAATACTGCTCCGGTCAACCTCCTTCAGCCTGTGACGCCACCATCATCTCCTTTCGAAACGGTTGGAGTGGACATTCTCGGCCCATTCCATTGCTCAACAAACGACAACCGTTGGATAATAGTCTGCATCGACCATCTGACACGTGATGCTGAAACCGCAGCGATGCCAACGGCCATGGCTCTTGATGTTTCGAGCTTCCTCCTGTCCTCCGTTATACTGCGTCATGGTCCCCCTGGTGTTATTGTGAGCGATCGTGGTCGCCAGTTCGTGGCCGAAGTAGTTGAAGAGCTGTTGCGTCTCTGTGCTTCTCAGTTTTTCCACGCGACCCCGTATCACCCGCAGACAAATGATCTCGTCGAGCGCATTAACAGAACTTTGACCAACATGCTTTCGATGCACGTCGATTCCAGGCACAAATATTGGGATGATATCTTGCCTTTTATCACGCACGCCTACAACACTGCAAAGCATGAAACTACCGGCTATAGTCCTTTCTATCTTCTTTATGTCAGACCGCCCGGCAGCTTCCTTGACACCAGTCTACCTTGTACTCCTCATACGGACTCTTCTATTGCCCAGACTCTCTGCCGCGCTGAGGCGGTCGCGACAACAAGAATGGCGGTCAAGACAACAAGAAATAGTATATGATGATTAGGTACCATGCCAATACATTGCTTCGCGCTTGAAAACAGAAGGTATGCAGTTTAATCACCGCCTACTGTTCGAATCGCACAGATACTAGCTATCAAAGTCCCACAAGCAGAGCGGCTCGCCATTATCGCGACTTCACGAACAGAGGCGTTGCAACGCGAAATAGCAGATACGAACCCGTTGCCAATCTCTCGGTTAGCTGAGCAACAACGAGTTTCATATACTGTCCACAGGTATCGCATTCCCGAAGGCACTGTCTTCTCGATTACAGCCTGTGCCGCTTCGTGGCGCTGACGGTAACGCAGGCTGCTCGCTCCGGGGTTCAGGCTATGTGTTAGGGCAGCAGTAGATTGTTCTCGTAAGCTAGCGCTTCACTAGGTGCTCTGAATGTTCTTTGTTATTGCATTGCTGCCTTGATTAATGCAGGCAACGCCTCAACGAAAACTTTTGGAGAATATAGCATCAACGAAAGAAGTAGCTGTTTCTCCCGAAAGGCGAAGCATCGATTGCGACAGCAAATTAGCAGACATCTATACGAGTAAGGATAGTATTTGCACAGTAGTGCCGAAGCCCATGGACGAATGAAATAGACGGGATACAGAGCTAACGGCGAACTTAGGACCCTGGCTTACTACTTTGCTTACTTGTTCTGAAAGACGGGCGTCTCGTACCGTATAGATTGAATTTCCGCTGCCGATGGGCTTTTTCGGGACACCGCTTTCCAGTACAAGTAAGCAAAGTACTCAGCCAGTGTCCCAAGTTCGCCGTTAGTGCTGTATCCCGTCGATTTCTTTAGTCCATGCGCTTCTGCGCTATTGTGTAAATAATGCCATACCAACTAGCCCTCCAGTCTGTCCTGAGGATAGTACTTTTATCGACCGTATCACCTTGTAAGCATCGGCTTCCTAACTAAACAAGCATGGTGTTAGCGCGCACAGCAAACATGAACGCTATACACTTGATGACCGCGTACACTCGCTTTCAAAACGCTGGCGTGAAGAAGCGAGGCAGCAGCAGCGAGCGAAGTGACCTTCGTCCTGTCTATCGCTTCAACGCAAACTGAGCACCGAAACACACAGCACGCACAAAGCTACGAGCCGTCGGCGCACCTGGACTCTGCCCCTGACGCAGCTCACTCTCAGCTGCGCAGCCGCCACTTGCGCAGTTCCAGCAAGAGTAGAACGCCGCCGCTCTCTCCTTTCTCCCCGGTACCTTGCGCGCGACAGAAGACAGCGCGCTTTCTCGCCGCTTTCTGCTTTCTCGTGTGCGAGATTGAACCGTGATCGTCGGCCCCCCTCGCACGCTTTCGCTCCCACATATGGTGTAGGGAGGGCGCGGCAATGGTGTAATCATCCTAGGAATTTATACGCAACGTCACAGCGACGGCGACACCGTCGACAGAAGGCACCTGCAGTCTCCATATGATAGCTCTTGAAATAGAAAAGAATAAATTTCTTCTGTCGCAGCTTTCTGACCTGGAATTACTGCTTCGATTGCATAGTACAACATGCGAATGTTGGATTTATCACTTGATTTTGGCCGGCATGTCAAGGCCACAAAGAATTTTTTTCTCTTGGCACCATAGGTTTTGGAATGTTTGCTGGCGAGTGACGTTACATGTGCAGTGTGTAGCTACACTTTCTAGATTTTTATTTCACTCAGACGTTCCCCAATCGTCTATAAATTCGTCAAATGCAGGCAATACAGACACAAACTTCTGTGTCACTGTACAAAAGAGTAAAGAGAGTATCACCTTGAGAACACCTCAGCAGATCCACATCTCCTTCTGGTAGCGTAGTCTTAACGCTAGGCATCTTATTTTAAGGTTGCCTTCAAAAGCTGGGCGCAGAGTGACATATATAGTTCAGCGTTCGTGGTGTGCTAAAGACAAAGGAGACAAAATGAATGGTCAATATTTTTATTGTGTGACTTATGTTTCGGCAAAAATGAAACATATATTCGTTCTTGCTTGACCTATCACTAGCAGGCATCCAGCAATCATCCATTCTCCTCACGCAGAAAACTTACGTTTACGACGAGTAAGCATTCCTGCATTACACACAGCGTGCCGCAAAAAAGTCCACATTACATGAAGGTTTCTGCATTAAGTAGGACACAGTCATACATCATGAATATTAAGGAGATGTGTTCAATCCAGGCAATTCAAGGATGCTCTGCGTAGACTAGCAAAAGTAAGAATTTAGACAAATGTCAAAGCGAATGCTACAGTACCAAGTCGCCTCTCCCGTGTAGGGCCGCAAACCGGAGGTTCGTCTAGTTGATCTCCCTACTTACCTTAGTCTGCTTTCAATCTCTAATGCAGAAAGGAGCGCGAGTTGTGGCACTGAAATGTGGAAAAGTCTCCTCGAAAACGCGCATTGCCTCGACGTCATAAAGATAGCGGCACCACGATTACGGCTGACAAGGTGTCACTATGACTACCAAAAAGGGAATTTATATAGGTCCTTCAGCTGTCTCTAGGTTTCTGTCGACATCTGTTGATCCGTTCTCACTTTAAACCATTCGAAAGTGCAACCTGCATGGTAAAGGCAGAGGAAGCGACCGCTGGTCGCGCAGATAAACAACTGCTTCTTTGCGTCACAGCTCATGGCTTCACCATGGGCAAGAAGTCTGTTCTTGCGTGAAAAAAAAAAAATGCGGTTGGATAATTGGATAATTGGATAATCGCTCAGAGGTGCAACCCTGGTTGATATCTATTTCCCTTCTTTTTCGTCTAGCGATGATAAATGAGAGTGCGACTTCCGAGGATTCCGTGATAGGCTCATGAAAGTTCGATGGCGTGAGTGCACGCACAGCGCCAGACGTCAGTGCTGACCTGTAGTAGCGACGACCTGTTACATCAAAGCAAGAGGCAGATGTCAGCCGCTATGGCTACAGGTAGATCACGCGAACGCTCACACAATGCCATTAAAATGGCGAGACGAGAATCAGTTGAATGAGCGGAGTTGGTGCTCAGCAACAACAGCGGATATTTAAGCAGGTATCGGGAGGGTGGCTTACCTCGCCATCAGCTGGCCTTTGGCCTCTATGACACGATAAGGTTGTAGTAAAATGCCTAAAATTCTACCCTTAAGCCATCATCTGAGTTCTTCCGCTAAGGGAACAGAGTAATCAGTAACACGACGTAAGTTGAAGGCGAGGCATGTGTCCACTTGGAGTGAGCGTACCGAGGAACTAGGAGCCTATTTCTGACCCAGTGAACTGGCCACCCTCGTGGCAAGCTCGATGACGTTGGTGATCTGGGTCTCGTCGGGCCCGAGTTCGGGCAGCGCCGGCAACTGCTTGCAGGCCGCAGAGCCGCGGGAGTACTGACCGCACACCAGACTGAGGGTCTCGCCGAAGATGCTCTCCATGCTGCCTACCATGAACTCGTTGCCCGCGTCCGTGTCGCAGCCGGACACGGAGTCTTCCACGCACTGCAGTGCGTCATGGTACGCGCTGCGAAGAAGCAATGCGTGGCCGTCAATTTCAGTTCAAGTCTATACAATTGAATCATGAGAGAGATTTACCCCACGAAGCTAGAGGAGCGCTGGGAAACAGAAAAAAAGGAAGACTTTCATTCCGCAGGCGACACTTGTGGCTCAAGTAGTCGATTGAGACAATCACCCGGACTTCAGCGAATGCGTCGATAAAAAAAAATTTGTGGTTATTTACCCAAGTTCAATCCATAAGAACAGGCGTCAAGAAAATTTGCACATATTATAGCAGTCAGTCGTTTTTAGTGCAACTTCACCGATGGACAAAATTGGCGTCATTAGACTAGTGATAGTATCCATATCGTTCCTCATACTTGAGACTGGCGGGTCGCGTCTGTCCTTGGCTAACATTGTGCTGAATAGGCCAGTTCCCGTCGGATCAGCGATGCTGAGGAATGTTAGGTTCCATCTTTTGTGTGAAATACCACCGTGGAACTCCGAGTGCCAGTTCTACGATAGAATAGATAAGTGTTCCACCTTGAGCGATCCAGTTGCCATGTCCTCGCCCAGTGAAACACAACGTATACCTTCCTTTTCCTAAAGTAAGAACTTTATAATTTCATAAGCTGCTAGTAAATGAAGGTAATGCAGGGGAATCTGCATCTATCTAAGCGATTAGGCTCTGTGGTCATGGTTTTGCGTTTTGCCCTGCATACTGCCAAAGTTTTGCATATATCTATGCTAGCCCATGTTCACACGATAGCGCGTCCCTATGGGTCCACGGTCCGGAGGCCGTCTATCTGAGCATTCTTGGTCCCGGGATCTGGCAAGGGCACGACTAAAGTACACAAGGGCTTCCCTGCAGACCTCCTTCGATTAATAAAAAGCAGGCTCCACATGAGATGATCAATCTTGATCACCATGCTTGGTCAAAACATGAAAATTCAATTTTCACATCAATTTCTTTCTTTATTTAATTCTTATTTCTTCAGGACATGTGCAGCTGTTCAACAACTAATGGTTCCCGTGGTACCAAGGATAGCGCGATGAAACCACTGGGCTCTTGGCCCATTAATTAGTAGTACATTGCCAGGAATTTAGTTTTCGTATTTTTCTATGCATGAGACCTCATTTATTATTTCTGTCTGACAGTGACTGGATTGGTACCTGATCTTTGCTACCGGCATAACTGGGTCAGGGGAAGCAATTTCAGGACAACTCGTAGCAAACCCGTCTCCGTTCGTCTTTTAATATATTTCCGCACGACGCATTTTTCTTTAATCCGTTAATCCTTTCTTTTATCATTGACACCATGGCGTCAATGATAAATATGAAAAACCAGAGAACATTAAGCAAATCGTTACAAAATACGCTCCCATAAATGGGAGCGGCATTCAGTGTTCGGCCCATGCTAAGGCATATGGGCACCTTTCACCGGCCAGGGGGACCTACGACGCTCTCATTTATGACCCCAGAGTCGCCGACACCAACCCCATGGAATTGGAAACAGAAGAAGGCATTACAAACGAAACGTACACGCGTCCTCTTCATTGTTGGTCTGATCGCTACGCACCGAGTTTTGCAGAGCAGAAGTTAAGAATGTTCGTGCTTCCAACCTTTTCCTCTTGCCGGACGACGCGCGGTCGTAGATGTCACGCCGAATGCTTGTCAAGTCCCTAAACGGTACTTCGGCCCAGGACCGCATCCGTCGCTTGTAGAAAAGGCTACCCGAGCACTGGCACATTTATTGAAGCGCACCAATCTGAGTGAACACTTGTGGTCCTCGTCTGCATCGACCACTTGCATGCAGTGCTTAATGTTTCCCTCTCCTGCTCTTTCTAGTGCCCCTTTTGCTTAACCTCATGTGGGACGCCCCACAGGACACTCGCCAGGTTTTCCTTTCTGCCTTTCCTGTCATTGCTCTCTCTCTCTCTTTCTCTCTCTCTCCCATTTTGATTCCAGCCCTCACTAGGCTGAGTGCGTCAGCGCTGATGTCAACTGTGCGAAGCTTCGGCTCCAGCAGAATCAATTAAACATAACGCTGTCCCACCTGAAGTAATAAAAGCACCATCGCGCAGGTCCAATGACCACAGTTCACTGAGCTTATATAGAAGAATCGTAATCTCAACTTACCAGCAGGAGTAGTGGATGACCTCCTTCGGGGGAGCCTTGCTCGTGCCGCGATGCAACGTGTTGCTGAGAGTGCCCATGCACTTGTGCAGCCTCGTGCCGACGGAGTTAAGGCACTTGACGGCGTTGTTGTACACTGTAAAAGCAACGAAGCAGACGAGAGCAAGGATGATAGTTAGCGATGCAGCGTTTCGCGAAAATCGCTATACGTGCAAAATACTGAACATTTCGGCCAACTTTCGAGCTTTGCCGCCACTTGGAACACCGCGATTTTCCCTGTAACTAATATAAGACGCGTAATTTCGGCATTGAGGTGATTTACGATTTACGTGTACTCATGGTGACACGAAGCTGCCCACTACGAACCCCGATCGCCAGTAGTCAGCTGCCCACTACAGGCACTGACCACCAAGTTGTACACCGGGTTCTTTTTTTTTTTGCTCTTTTTCTTGGGAGGGGCGAGGGGGGGGGTGTCAGCCATCATTGAAGAAGGCTGTTCTGTTCCGGCGAGCCCGTATTAGTCTTAGTTATCTTCGTGGCATTTTACTGGTGGAGGTGCTGGGTACATGCTACCATTGCCGGAGACGCAGCTTATCCCTGACACGTCTCCCGTGAGTAGTCCGGGAGAGATTACCCCTGTACGCGTACGTACCAGCCGCCATCTGCAAGGGCTCCAACCAGCCTGAGCACGGCCTCTTGCCCGAGCGTATCCGAACGATGAACCTGAGCCCGCAGCCTTCTGATGCGGCTGTTCTGCCGGCACAGTTCATCATCAACCAGCCGCAGACGCCGATTGCATTCCAATGAGACGCTAATGAAGACGTGGAAGATTGGCTAGACCATTTCGAGCGGGTCGCCGAATGCAACGGATGGAACAAGAGCGCAAGCTGCGCAACGCGTAGTTCGCACTCCAAGACTCTGCAAGGGCGTGGTTCCATAACCGAACGTTTGGTAACCTATGCAAGCCGCAATCTGAAAAAGGCAGAGGTCTACTCTTCCAAGACAGAAAAGGAGTGTCTCGCCGTCGTTTGGGCCATCGGCAAGTTCTGATTTTGCTTGTACGGCCGACCTTTTAGAGTAGTAAGTGACCACAACTCACAGTGCTAGCTGGAGAGTCTTAGATACCCTTCAAGCCGCCTCGCTCGTTAGAGCCTACGCCTTAAGGAGTACGACGTCACAGTGGTTTATCGATGCGGACAGAAGAACCGCGAAGGAGTGTCTCGCCGTCGTTTGGGCCATCGGCAAGTTCCGATTTTACTTGTACGGCCGACCTTTTTGAGTAGTAAGTGACCACCACTCACAGTGCTAGCTGGAGAGTCTTAGAGACCCTTGAAGCCGCCTCGCTCGTTAGAGCCTACGCCTTAAGGAGTACGACGTCACAGTGGTTTATCGATGCGGACAGAAGAACCGCGACGCCGACGGCCTCTCGCGTGCGTCTATACTTTTGAAGCCAATTGATTTAGAGCAAGACTTCCAGTTTCATGGTGTAGTAGACACTGTCGAAATGTGCAAACAGCACATTGCTTCCCCTCATCCTACACCTCCAGGGAGCCGATGTTGTTGTCCCACGACTGATGTCACGAGGACTGACTTCTTACTGCCTCCGCCGCAACGTTCACTACGAAACGAACTTTGAAAACAGCCGAGAAACATTCCTTCTCGTGGTCCCAGTTTCACTGCCCAAAGAAGTATTGCAAGCGTGTCATGACGACCCGTGTGCCGGACACTTATGCTTCGCCAGGACGTTAGCGCGCATACGCCGGAATTATTACAGGCCACAATTGTTCTCGTCCGTTCAGCGCTACGTGAGAAGCTGCCGTGATCGTCAGCGGCGCAAGGCTCCACTTTTGAAATCCGCCGGTCTTGTGCAGCCCCTAGACCCTTCTCCAGCACATTTCAACAGGTTGGAATGGATCTTCTCGGTCCATTCATTACGTCCTCCGCAGGCAACAAATAGCTAGTCATCGCAACGAAAGTACCTAACGCAGTTCGCCGAAACAAAAGCTCTACCCCGCGGAACCCCTACAAAAGTCGCCATGTTCTTTGTCCATGATATCCTATTACGTCACGGGGCCCCTTCCATCTTAATAACTGATCGAGGGTCTGCACTTGCTGCTGACTTAATGCAGGAGATCTAATGGACTAACAGTCCATTATATCTAATGGACTAACTAATGGACTTACAGAGCGCCTCAATGGAGCTATCGTCGATATGATCTCGATGTACGTTGACGTAGAGCACACTTTATAAGGGACCAAATTCTACCATACCTTACTTTTGCATACAATCCGGCTGTTCAGGAAACCACCGGATTCACACCATTTCAACTTGTTTATGGGAGCTGCGTAACAAGACCTTTAGACGCCATGCTCCCGGTCGACAACGAAACAAGCAACAATGCTGACGACATCGTCCAGAAGGCCGAAGAAGCTGAACAGTTTGCTCGCAATCGCAACAGCTTGCTCGCAAACGCCCGCCATTACAGCAGTGGCCGAAGGAACATCCAGTACGAAGCCGGCGACTATGCTTGGGTGTGGACACCCATCCGTCATCAGGGGCTGTCGGAAAAATAACTGAACTGATACTTTGGCCCGTACAACATCGTCAGGCGACTCAGCGACGTGAACTACGAGGTCGTCCGTCGGAGTGCCACTATGAGCTCGAGCCAACGACGGCCACGAGGCGAGATTTCCCACGTAGTACGGATCAAGCCGTACTGCGCCCGCGAAGAAATGTCGCTCTGATAAACATTCTCCCACGCCCATTGTCCCCCTTTACTCCCTTCGATCAGTGACGGGGACGGTCGCTTGTTACATGGGGAGGAATGACGCAAAGTAAGCTGCCCACTACGAGTCCCGATCGCCAGTAGTCAGCTGCCCACTACAGGCACCAATCGCCAGAGAGAAGACGAAAAGCGCAGTTGTACGCTGGGGTTTGGGGGGGGGGGGGGGGGGTTCCAGCCATCATTAAAGAAGGCTGTTCTGTTTCGGCGAGCTCGTCTGAGTTATCTTCGTGACAATATACGCAGGTTTCCGTGTTTGACCAGCCTATAAACTTGATCACCGATGCGACGGAAAAACTTCAGTGGCGATTTAGCGGTAAATGGAAGATAAATGCGTTAACATTACGTCGCACCTCTTCGAGATCCTGATCCATGGTTTAAACCACGTTCAAGAAATCAAAGGTTTCTTCAGAGGCTCACTTGCCACATATCCTGCCTTATCGGAGCGGTGTGCAACGGACTTTGGTCCGGAGCAGACCACCATCAGCTGTATATATATATCGTTCAACTAAAAAAATATGTATCAGTTTTCGGTGCTTTAAATGTTGCAGCTTATACAACTGCTTGATCTCTTTTTGGTGCAGGATTACGCAGTTTCAAAGTTCGTACTTGAATTTTTTAAAACTTACTAGTTCTTCAGAATTAAAAGGCGAGCCAGCAGCGGCTGAAATTGAAGAAAGATAACGTCTAGTGGGACAAATTAGTGTACAATGTGGTTTGTTGTTTAGACTGCTATCGCTGGGATCGGCCCACATTTTACGTCGGATAAAGCCGCACTTCCGGTTCCAATTTTAGGCGCACGCAGTTTGACCCAGCACAACTGGGTTTCATTTCGGCATCTTATAGCTAATTAGACGTTATTACTGCTCCGTGCATAGTTGTACACTCACTGGGTGCGTCTTTCTTGTTCCGCACTTAATTTTGACGCCTTTTTCATTGTTATGCGTGCGTTAGAAGGCCCTAAATTGTCCAATTTGATGAGAAGAAAGTGGCCAGATACTTATATCCTACCAACTCACTAGATCTGAAGCAAAAAAGGCCTTCTCTTCGAATAGTGGCTTCAGCACACTGCAGTTCCTTTCTGCAAGCTGTATGTCTATAGGCACATGTAATGTATTTCCCATACATAGACCAATGATCACGGCTTCTTTGATTTTACATGGTTGAGCAGTGGCGCATCAGCGCCTACTTTGAACTACCAGGCACTATAAAGAGCCGGCTTTTCCTGTTCGAACTTTCTAATTTTTGGTTAAAAGAATGTGAAACAAGTTTGAAAAACACAGTACGAGATGTCACGTGTGTTGTGCCACATTTATATTATGTGTAGGTTGTCATGCATGCCAACTATATTCACCGTCTGTAGCTCGACCATAAAGAAAGTAGGGCACCCAAATAACAAGTTTACAGGCAGGATTGAATACTTGTGAAAGCCCGAGTCGGCATTCAAAATTGCGTCGGTACTGTAGCATTGTTGACATAGCATAGTGAGTTAATTAATTAGGCGTAGCTTCAGCGGTGTGTGCAACGAGAAATCATGGGAGCAGCGCATGTACTAGAGGAAAATAATTCTATGCCGAGTGCGACGTATAACGCCACGTTGACGTCATCCTCCTTGGCGGAAAAAACGTGACAGCTTGCCTGGCCAATCATTACGCTCAGTCTCATAGGCCAGCTCAAAGCTTCTCCCTTTTTATCCAGGCTCTTATACGCCCTACGCGAGTTACATAGCGAGAGTCTTAGCATTAAATTGTCTTTGCCACATTTTGCAATGCCACGTGATCGTTTACACGTACCTAACGCGAACACGTAGAGCCAGGAATCGGGTTTACTTAACCCAGCACGACGGCGTCTCCATCAACTTGTTTGCTGGTCAGGCAAGGTTGCCGCGGCATACCGGGCCCCGAGCCGAGGGCGCCGATCGTAAAAAAAAAGCGAGGTTCCAGTGCCTTATCTTTTTGCTGCGCATCGCCGAACAGCCCTGACCGTGTTTACCTGCAGTTTGCCAAGTGTGTCGGGCTCAGTCGGCCTGTGCCAACGAGGAAAACTGGGATAGTTTGTGGCCAGAACTATTCACAATCGACCAGCATCGCACAAACGAAACGAAGGTTGTAAAAGCACATTTTTATAACTATCGGTTTGGCGCGGTTTCGGGTTGTGTGATCGGAAAGCGGTGTCCTACGACCATGGATCGTTCTTTGCTTCTCTTCAACCCCAAGCTTGATTCACATAGGAGGCGACCGTTCATCGTTGGGGGCGGCAGCCAAAAAGGCTAGCGTACTGACGTTTTGCGTGGATAATAAACAGCACAATGTGGCCAATCCTCCACCAAGGCGTCTTTCACAGACCACGTGTAGCTTCGCACGCTCAAACCCGCTCGCCAATCAGTTAGTGCGGTGCCCGTCTGCTTATCACTGGTTAACCGAAACGCTTACTTAAGTCGACCTTCGTGATGGTGGCGCTTCGATCCCTCGATAAGGTTCATACACTGGAAGGGCAGCAACCTGTACAAGTGGACCGCCTGTCCCCATTTTCTTTTCCGCTACCGTTCTCGCTTGACTGGCATTTTTCTTTAGCAGAGACGGTCCCTTGGGACTTTTGGCGTTTCATACATCAGCGTTTTTTCTCTTCTAATAAACAGAGCTGCAAGTCGGTGTCCGATCCCTCCCCCTCTTTTCCTATGCACCGTCCTGTCATGCAGTTCGTATCGACGTACTTGCTTCGAGTTTCGCAGGTGTCAACGCAGGTAAGCTTGATTTCCTGATTAGTGAGACCGCAGGCGAAAATCAAGGTCAGAAAGGAACCCGCACAAACGAAGTTTAAGATGGTTTAAACTGATTAAAAATAAAATATTAGCGGTATCAAATTCTAATCCAAAGCGCACGATTACGATATGAAAGTCAACTGAACGAAAAATATTGCGGCACTATGACCTTGCACCCTAAGCCTCGGTCAAAGAGGGCGGAAGGTCCTCGCATTGGGCGTTTACCGATTATGTAAAAATTGAAATGCCCGAAAGCTGTGCCGCGTGCGAGGAGCTGCCGGCGGTGAGGTGTCAGCCCCACGAAGGTTTGTTTCCGAGTGTTTTCGTTGGCGTTCCCTACGCCGAATAAGACGGCACTCACGTTTGTACTGGTCGGTGCCCTCGGTGCAAGTGGCCTCGTAGCTCTCCTCCATCGACTTGATGGCCAGCTGGGCGGCGACGCGAGGCAGACCCTCCAGGCAGTCCTCGACGAACTTGAGCGTGCAAGCGATCTGCTTGCTGTCTAGCCTGCGCGAGACAGTTCATCAACAGTTGATTGATTGATTGATTGATTGGTTGATTGATTGATTGATTGATTGATTGATTGATTGATTGATTGATTGATTGATTGATTGATTGATTGATTGATTGATTGATTGATTGATTGATTGGTTGGTTGGTTGGTTGGTTGGTTGGTTGGTTGGTTGGTTGGTTGGTTGGTTGGTTGGTTGGTTGATTGATTGATTGATTTGTTCATTCATTCATTCTTTACTGAAGAAAAGAATGCAACGTGGTTCCATTTTGTCATTTCCTGTTATAGCTCTGTTGTAAAATTCTTCTTTCGCCCTAAGATTTCTATTTTTATCACCTTACCACAGCTATTCCTCCATGTAGTGCACGTGAGCAGTTCGTGTTCAATATTGTAACACCTTAAGAAGTTCTGCTTCGACATTCGAATGCAATAAAAGCAAAGGTCTGTTGCAAATCGGGACGTAGCCGCAAATGTTTTTTTAATGGTGTAAGTTTTTCATCGCTTATTTCCTGTATTTTCTGCTTTGTTTTTTACTTGATTCTGCTTTGCCGTGTTTTCGAGTACAATTGATTGAATGATTGATTGATTGATTGATTGATTGATTGATTGATTGATTGATTGATTGATTGAAACTTCTCAAAGCGGCACCTGGTGTATGGAGACGCCATAGGGCTCCGCATTCACCTTGACAGCCTGTACTAATTTTAACGCCAAACCACTGCTTTTTTTACTTATTTTGTTCATTTCTCCCCCACCGATATGTAGCGCCCATGGCCGGTCATGCCAACACATGACAAAGTAATAAAATTCTTTAGCTTTCTTTCTTCAAGAACACTGCTGTTGCTTGATTACTTCAGTGATTGATAACGGGATAGAAGCAACAAATTGTTTTTCATTTGCATGATAGGACAGTTTCATCATTTGTTGAAGAAATGAGAAAATAATAAGATGGTCAGCGAAAGTGTTGCTGAGCCGTCAGTGCTGAAAGAGGTCGTTAGCCTATAGGCCAAATTTTCTCTCACTGGTGTGTAACAGTCGGAATATAGAGTTTTCGCTGTGAAACCTGAGAAAATGTGTACTCGGCATTAGACAGGATTGCACCACAAGCATTTGTGCAGATTGCATCGGCACTTTTCACTTCCCAAAGTGCTGGGTTCATGTCCATCCAACAGCAGCACTTCGCAAAGCAATAATAACTTCTCAATGCTTTTTCGCAGACACTCGCATGTGTGATGTATATTTGTTTCACAGCACCCTGTGTAATGGTACCTCATTTGTGCATTCGCGTGAAATATTTATGTTGACCTCCAACAACTGCGCATTTTGTTTCAACTGAAACTTTTCGCGGAAGTCTTTCATACTTAGTCTCGCAACCTTATATTATTATTGAATATTACCCCACATGGTCCATATTCTCTATTATTGAATAATACGCCATGTAACAAGTGATACACCTGTCTTATTTTTTTTTCATTCATAAAATTAATAACAAAGTGAAAAAGAAATAGTCATTGATAAAAAAACGTGGCAAGAATTTGTGTGTTTATTTTCATTTTAATAAGAAAGCAGTAGTACCGATTACTACATTCGACGAATCAGGAAATTTCATCGTTGAAGCGTTGGGTGTGTTTCAGGCAGGAGTCTGAATACAAATAAACAAGTAATGTTTTTGTTATCGAAAAACTGCCAATTCAAAACCACCTGGCCACCGTGCACGCTCAAATCTCTAAGCGCGGATATATATTATTCCGGAAAAGCTCAAGAATATGTTTTCAAGCCTGTGACCGCGGAAAAAGTTTGGAGACGTACTGTTTCAAGGAAATAAAGGCAGACACTTTAAACTTACGTGATGAAGCACGCATATACATTCAAGTCTCACTATGTTCACTTGAGATCACTGCCGCCGGAATCAAGCTGCACTGATTTGCCCTCGAATCGACTTGTCTCCATATCAATTTCGGCCAACTACAGGAACGCCTCACAGAATTTTGTTTTTTAAAAGAATGCTTCCGCATGCCTGACGTCTAGGTGCCCACGTAGAAGCCACTTTCGCGGTTACAATTAACTTAATTGTGTCGTTGAGAGAATATCTGCGACGCAAAGTGTTCTATAGCGCCTGTTTCAAACTCGGTGCTACAAGGGTTTCTCCTCGTTCATATACAGAGATTCTAGTGTTGTTTCGGTAAGTGCTTAGTGCACCTGCTGCCTAACGTTTGTCACGCATGCGCAGCAATACCATGTCACGAAAGAGAAATTGATGAAGTGCGAGCAGAAAGCAGTGCTGATGGGCACGGGGTCTTGAGAGGAAATCGAAGGGAAGCAAAACGAAATTATCGGTGATGTCAATTGCGTTGCGACAGTTGACTAGAAACAGTAGGTGCTCGAAAGTCATCACTGTTTCACACGCGCATTTTGAGGTCCTTCGAAACAACAGTAACAGTGATCACTTACGAGAAACCGTTTGCGGTCTTCGCGCTTAAGCAGCCAAGTCGGTAACACTAGCGAAAATTGCCATTTATATGCTGCTCTCGAATGCATTCGTATAGTATTGGTGCCACACGCCCATGATTATAACTTATGGGGCCCGAAACGTTGGTTCTTTAGTTTTATTTTATTCTTGGCGAGTGCACGTTTTTTGGCACCAATATGTTTCCTCGCCAGACGAGTTTTCGTAGAACACTTGAATATTCGTATAGTCGTAGCACTTTCTTCTTCTTTTTTTTCTGCTTTATTCTTCTCTTTCAATTATTTTGCCTAGTTCCTTGATAACCGCGCGATGCTCTTGTGTTCTCACGACAATTCGAAACATATGTATGCCGAATTACCTGCTCGCGACTATGTCGCGGCCAACACAGTCGCGACAGCGGCTAAGCGGAGCGCGATAGCTCGTCGTGTAATACGAGTCATATGTCATATTTCGTCTAATAGGAGTCATACGAGTCATAGTCACCCGAGTCAGGCGTGAGTGCAGGCATTCGGGTGTGTACGGCAGGGCATCGACTTGGCGCTAAAGTTCCCCGAATGTCGCTACGAGGTGATTTGAACGCAGCGCGGAAGTCCAGGAACGCTGGATTGATTGGCTGATTGAAATATCTAACGATATGTAAAACGTTGGCAACTTTTGTCAGTGACTACGAGCAGTAAACAGCGCTAAACAACAGGACGAAGAGAGGAACACAGACCACAGCGCTGTTCCTCTCTCTGAACTGTTGTTTAGCGCTGTTTACGGCTCGTAATCATGAACCAACGAGTCCAAATGCGTACTCTTTTTTCAGTGGCTTTCTCAGAATATTTGATTGTCCAATGAGGGGGGGGGGGGATGACACAAAAAAATAAGAGTACAAAAATAAAAACACGCGTAATGGCGAGCATCGATGCGGTAGAAGCCGTGGGAATGTGGTCGGTGCGTTTAGACAAGCAGTGAGCTAGTTACACTGTAGAAGCGAAGAACAACGTTCACGTCCAAGAAAACCATGCAGTACGAGAAACCGGTCACAAGCGTGGGTAATCGCTGAGACACTACTGAAGTGTGGGCAGAAATCGAGTCTCACAGAACAAACCACGCACACTGGGAAGATGCAATAGAGCTGCTGATACTCACTCGCACGCCTCCTTGAACTTTTCTCCTCCCTCGTGGAGGTACGTGCGCGTCACGAAGGGCACGTAGTCCGAGCCACAGTCACGAAGTTGCTCTATCTTGCAGCCAGCTTTCAGCTGTGCATGGGAGATACCTGCAGTGATAGAAGCAAAGGCGGGACACAGCGTGGTTTTCTCATGGACTTCGTAAACTGGAAATCGAAACCAATATTCCAAAGCGCTTGCTTTATAGCGCGCTAACGCCTTTCACTCAGTCTTCTATATGTCTGCATTGAGTGGAATAAGATTTTCTCAAACACTACATTATGACAGGAGTGGCATTATGTCCTGTCTGTGACGGCCTGCAAATAAACGTTCCAAAGCAAACGTTCGTGTAATAACAACCTGAGCGTAATAATTCATGTTATTGCCAGCATATTCGGAATGTTCTGAATTTTCGGGTTGCGTGTGGCAGAAGCCCAAACAATGTGCGCCACGCGTGAAATCGAAGGTAGCTGGGCAATCCTTATTCACTAACTGCTATGCAAAGCGTTGCGAGCAGAAGCGTATGAGTTCAAGCACCCATACAACGCATATGCTATTATACAAAGCTTTATATATTTCTCAAATTAGATGGAAAAAAAATTAATTATGGCGTTTTACGTGCCAAAACCACTTTCTGATTATGAGGCGTGCCGTAGTGGAGGAAATTTCGGCCACCTGGGATTCTTTAACGTGCGCCTAAATCTAAGTACACGGGCGTTTTCGCGTTTCCCACCCATAGAAATGCGGCCGCCGTGGCCGGGATTCGATCCCGCGACCTCGTGCTCAGCAACCCAACACTATAGCCACTCAGCAACCAAGGCGGGTTCAAACGAGGTGGAGTTGCGTGACCTTGCAAGAAACACCGGGCACTCGAAAAATCTGAACACCAAACATCAATTTAGCTTGACACACGGACGTCGTAGCAGTGCTGTGAGCGAGACGGAACGTAGCTGTCGCAACTGTCCGTCTTCATTCTTTGAAGTCAGGCACAAACTTGAATCTTAGACAACATCGGCTAGCTTGAATCTTAGAGGACCTCTAGGCTGGCTTCACATAAAGGTCACAGTTCAATCAATTTTTCAAGGCGCTTAATGAAAATGTTTGTTTTCGTATACTGAATTTCATTATTGGGCTTAGGTTTGTGACGCATACTTTAATTCTTTGCAACATTCATTGAGGAGGAACTGCATGTCTAAAGAACCAAATAAATAGAACAAGCTAACTATCAGCACAACAAGAATAAGCTACGAAGGCCATTTTGAAACATTAAAAAAAAACGTTAGGAATGGTAAAGCAGCAGGAAAGAATTGCCCGACAGAAAGTCGTAAGAAACGGAGGCACACACTACCTTCCATTTTACTCGTTGTTTTGCTATTCCTGATGCAAGTAGAAACAAATAGCCCCAGATTTCATTCCTATCAGCATTGTAACGCTGTTATTCTTTAAATACGTTAAGTATGTCGCTCAGCGTGCTTTGGCGGAGATGTTGGTAAACGTAGAAAACGATAGTAGGCAAACGACTGGCATACGTTTGCATCGCTAGCGCACCAACGTAGTACAGCTTCACATATGCAAGCTCCACAATGGTTCGTGTCGTGAAAAAATACCTGAGCGTTGCTCGCGTAACTGAATGCTTCAGTCTTGTTTCGACATGTGTCTTTCTATGACTAAACGCTTCTACCAAATTAACCATATTTTTCAGAGGCGCAGAAGAGCCGTTCGTTCCATGATTCAATAAAGCCTCGTTCGTTCGATACCACAGAAGGTGGTCTCAAGTCCGAAAGAAAACCGACATGGACCGGACACCACACAGAAGACCAAGAAATTATTGGGAAAACGCAAGCCTGTACTAACAACTGCGGGGTTTTATTACGAGCAACTCAAGTTTTCTATATACGAAGAATGCCTGTCATGAGCAGAGCACAGAAATTAGCAAGACATCAATCGTGGTCCATAGGTGCTAGTCTAGCCCTGTTAGCTTTGTCTAGCACTGCTAGGTAAAGTAAATTCAAAAACAGAATTTAAAAAATGGATATGAGGTCGCGTTGTGTCTGACGATCACGTGTCTTCGAGGAAGAACAATTCTCCTTCCGAGACAAGAACAACATCGTAGCTCCTACGGCACATCTACAGCGGTATCTACATAAAGGAAGATACGTACGACGAACACCGAGAAGAGCACATGGGTCATCACACCACAGTTCCTTAGCGCGTTTCACACAACATCAATCTACATGAACCTACGTTATAGTAATCTGCTACGGCGTCACCTTACCGCATCACCTTATCGCATCACGTTAGCCGGTGTGTGGCTGTAGGCTACCGCAAGCATGTTTCCTTTTGTATTTTTCAAACAATTTTGCTCTAAATCTAGTCAAAACACCTCTCAGTGCCTAATGAGCTTATAGGCATTTTCTTACCTTACCTTCGTCACATCTTTTATAATAAGGAGTATCTCGCAACCACAAAAAATGTTAATACGCACCACAAGCGCGAATTAGAGCGCGAGTTAGAGCGCTGCGTCAACATAACGAAGGCACACAGAAGCAGGTGCGCCTCATAGATTGAACCTAAACTCTAACATGCACATATACGCTGCTTTTCAGCCCAAATCCCCGGAAAGTAGTTAACTGATCAGTTAAGCTTGTCTTACATCTCGTGCTTCGTTTACACTGGATGAATGTGTGCCAGTGGTTGCATACGTAAACGCTGATTCCGGCACAGTACTTACCGATCGATGAAGCCAGGAGGAACACAAAAGCCATCACGCCGCTCGTAGCCGCCGACATTGTCGCCATTCTTTCTTTTCGCCTCGTCGCCGGCTGTATCCAACTTTCAATGAGTGCCGATCCGGAAGAGCGATTCATTTTAATACCTCGCCCCTACGCACGAGGAAGAAAGGAGAGCGGCGCGCTTTCTTTCTGCCGTCGAATACTGGAAGAAAAAGAAACGATAACAAGCATAACTGAAAAGAAACATCTAAGCCGTGCAGAGTCGACAGAGTCAGCAGCGTAGGAGAGAAGACCAAGTAGTGATCGAGAGAAAGAGAGTGTGAGAGAGAGTGATGGTGTGTGAGCGTGTCAGTGTGTGTCTGTGCGTGTGTGGTGTTTGTGTGTGGAATGGTGGTAGGTGCCGTGCGGCGAGCGCGAAACAGTACAGCGTGAGAAAGAGCAAGACGCAGAGAAGACGCTAGGTCTCGTCTAGCGCGAGCGTTGCGGCTATTGCGGTTCACCTTGACCATTCTGGTTCGTTTATTGCGAGTCGTCGCTCGAGCCGCCTGGTTTCCCGTCGGTTCCCTTCTCTCGGCATTACCTTCCCTCCGCGAGCGACGCGACGAGAAATAAAAGAAAAGGCCAACGCATAAAGGAGGCGTCACGTCAACGAGCCGTATCGGATGCGCAACAGCGGTATTTGGCATTGGTTGGTTGGTCGGGAGTCGAAAGCTAAAGGGTTCCTTTTCACCCGGGGAGGGGGGTGATCCACGCCCTTTCACCTCGCAGCCCGCCAGCCCTCCCTCGCCTCAATATCTTGCGTAACGCGCCGTTTAATCGCTTCTGGAATCACCGTATCTCAGAGCGGGGAGCTTTCGGGAGGAGGGTTTCGGAAGAAGGTTCCGTTGAAATAGCGGTGAGAGGGAATGTAGCGTGCGGTTTTCGAGGCCGGGCAACGGTGGCTGTGGAAGGGGCAGGGGCCCTGCGGGCGGCTGACTTTCGTTTTCAGAGCGCTCCGACAGAACGGAATGGCGGCCTGGAGTGCGATAAAGAGAACGCTCTGCGTCATCCGGTTCGCGCGAGCAGAAGGCGCGTACGGTGTGACCTTGCGGACCCGCTTTCGTTGGGCCCGCGGAGGTCTCGAAACGCCGTACGCTTATAAGATCACTTCCGTTCTTCATGTGTATGCGCGCACGCCCACTACAATCCCATAATTATGAAGATCGTGCGGATTAAAGGTGTTTACTAATAAGCCAGACTGCTTTTTTCGAACCAGAGGCAAGCCTGACACTCTTGGAAGAGGAAGTTGCGAGGCCGGTACACTCTACCGAACTGCGTCACAGTGTAACAGTCCTCGTCGGTTTCACTATTTAATAATCCGTGTGAATGACGTGAATCGGAAAGGCTTTCCGTCCGCATCTTGCGTCATTCCTTCGCATTTCGTGGAGCTGTGACTGTAAGCGACGCTGCTGCTTTTGAAATTAGTGTAGTTACCAGCCACTCTGCTCAACACCAGTCGAAGCACGTGACCGATCAGTTTCGGTGAGAAACAGACCTCCTTAACGCATCGATGATGATTGTCAACGTAAGCGAAAAGAACGAACGAACGAACGAACGAACGAATGGGGGAATGTGCAAGAGAATGAACATGTGAACATGAGTGAGAGAGCGAGCAAGAGTGCTAGCTAGGGACAGAGCGACCGCACGAACGAGCGAACGAAAGAGAGCAAGAGAGAGACTGAGAGAGTGAACGAACGAAGGTATTTCTCGCCGATTCCGACCACCGACCATCGGCCGACCAATGAACTGCCGACCACTGAACAACCACTAAAACGGCCGAAAGAGCCAAATAAAGCTAGTTGCTTTTAAACTTGTTCTTAAACAGTACGTGTCCGTTCTCGATTTTGCTGCTGGCGAAAACAAATTCCAGCAGAAACCATCTCAGGATGACTGTTAGATTATGGGGTTTTACGTGCCAAAACCACTTTCTGATTATGAGGCACGCTGTAGTGGAGGACTCCGGAAATTTCGACCACATGGGGTTCTTTAACGTGCACCTAAATCTAAGTACACGGGTGTTTTCGCATTTCGCCCCAATCGAAATGCGGCCGCCGTGGCCGGGATTCGATTCCGCGACCTCGTGCTCAGCAGCCTAACACCATAGCCACTGAGCAACCGCGGCGGGTTCAGGATGACTGTCTACGGCAACGCGAATAGCATTGCAGCAATGTAACGACACACTCTGCCGTCACCTCCGAAACGCATCATGCATGAGGCTTGTAATGCAACGGAGCTCCTCTCGCGTTCCGATATTGATGATTATTTTCATCTTGTCGTGTCATTGAGCGAGATAAGGGCGGGAAGAAACGATGTGTACATGATAGACTGTCCTGTCCAGATCGTTTCTTGCCGCCTTTATTCTGCTCAACGACACAACATGATGCGTCAACTGGCCCAACTGTCAACGATTATGATCTTTATTGGCGTTCCCCTTTGAAGATAGTCGCCTAGCCTGGGCGTCACCACGAACTCCGAGCGCGGCGCCATATGCATATAGATCCTACTAGGTTGTATATATATGACGCTGTTTCGACTCCGGGCAAGGCGGAGCAAATTCTAAACCTTTTCAGGCGCCAATTTATTTTGTCGATTGGAAATTTGCTTTCACCACATTTCACCCATCTTCAGAATCATAAGCCTACAACTGTAGAATATATTAGGAATTTTCAATTGGGGGGGTCAGTGAGCTTTGATTGCCAAGTTTACAGAAGGTGTGCTCCACGGGAAAATTCCTGAAAGAACATAATATATGCATGAGAACATTAACTATTTTGTGGCCGGCAGACTTGAAATGCCCTTGTCCCGCCGCTTGAAACCTATGCCTGGTGGAAGACATTCTGAAAAACAATGAAAGTAGTGAGCCTGCTACATACAGCAATATACTGATACCTTGCAAAACACGCAACCGTCTACCTTCCCACTCGTCTTACAGAATCATTATTGCACATGTTATTGAAACTGCTAGCACACTTTCAGTCAGAAGTGTTTCAAGATTTGCGCGACACATGTTCAATATCATTGCTTCCATCGATGCATTGGCTGTCTTTGCGAGCACAATTTTGTGCAACCCCTGATCTAGTGGAAAGCATCTTTTTGTCTCATTTAAAAACCGCACATAATCAGTGACAGGCACCCAGTGACCCAAGTTAACGGGAAAGATGTTATATGCAAACAAACCTACCGAAAACTGGATGAAGTTCCCAAACAATTATAATCGCATCATTACGGTTCTTTTATGAAACACATTTTTGGGCCGTGCTAGTTCTGCCATGCTTAAAGGGGCAGCGTTCTTGAAAATCTGTTATGCGAACGCTCCGCCACCCGCATGTGTGCATCAAAAGAGGCAAATTGTACAAAGCATTTTGCCCGTTACCCGCGAGAGCAGAGTAACGGGTAAAAGTAGGCTGACACATAAATGGCGTTTGGCGAAACCTTTATCACTCAGTTATTATATTCAGTTTCTATATTCAATTATTAGGCAACTTGCTGCCACTTGCCTGCAGCACATTACACAAGAGAATGCTTACACGTAAGGCTGAAAAGCTTAGTGCAATCAACCGCTGGTCTTTCCACCATGAATGATCGCAGTTCGCCACAGGGTCAAGCTTACTCGTTGTTTTCCAAACCCACACTGGATTCTCAAGCGCCTGGTCAGGTGCCTCAACGACAAGTTAAGGCAAGTTCTGGCGGAGCAGCTCTCTGCTAAGTGCGCCAGGCTAAACACGGTCGCAGCAATCACTGCCACGGCTGACATTACCTTCTGGAAAGGTTTCGCCCGCGAACTGAACATGGCAAGCGCTGGGGAGTTACCCGAGCTTGAACGGCTGATTGCTGTGTGTGTTATGACACGTGCTGGACGCACGCTAATAAGGAAATTTAGCGCGCATTTCCAAGACGGAAGCACTAAGTGCGCGAGCGATCAACGACAGTGGCGGATTGTCCGCAGCAAAATTAAAGAGTGTCTTGAGAGGGAACTGATGCCAGCCGGTGTATTTCGGTCACAGCCAAGGACAAGGAAAACTCTGCGATGACACGGTTTTTTTTCTTTGTGGCTCTAATGGTCATAGGTGCAGCTCAGGTACAGTGCCGTGTTATCGTGCCATCTCGCACCGTCTGATGGCGTCTAAAGGTTGACCTTGCGGGGACGAGTCCGCTTCCGTAACTTCCTGCACTTGTGCTGCCGATCGGTAGGCTGCGTGCACATTAATGAGATGTGCACCTCAGCGAAGAATGTTTAAGCGGAGATTGCAAGCCTTTAAGTTCTAAACTTGTAATAAATTTAAAGAATAGTTCTCCTGACTGTGTTCTGTTATGTGCCGCACGAGGCGATCGAGGATACAAGACACGACGCTTTCTTTCCTGTCGTCTTCGGCGAGCTGGTAATGCTGCAAATCGCATAATGCAAACGATAGCCCATCTTTCTTTAACCGCTGTAATTTGATTAAATCTGCTACGTGTATTTGTTAGTAAAAAATAAAGGTACTGTCGCGTTGTAGTGACGAGGGGAGAATTCATGACACGGTGTCAAAACGGTGACTCGCGAGTTTAACTCTACTGTGCGAACTCTACTTTAACTCTACTGTGCCCAGCATAACAAGTAAGATTCAAGCCCAAAGATAGCGGCAATCAACTTCAGCAATTCTCGAAAATTTGACCTGCGGGTCAAGCGCGTAGGCTTTCATACATGACTCGTTGAACGTTCAAGCCAACCGCTGGTGTCCGCGTGTCTTGCAGAAAATACTACACAATTTGTTTCGCCCATACAGTATGATTACACAAAGTTCGGTGGCAACATGGACAACAGATAGAATCAACGATAACATTCGAGTAAATTCCAACTCGTGCAGGCGCGTCTTGCGCTGAGCGATAACTTTAAGCTGTTATCTCGTGAAATGCAGTTCCCGGAAAAAGGGTAAATAAGTTCACGTGTCAATAGAGATAAGCAGACTACTGGCACAAACACATAGCTACCTTTATAACTTTATTTCAGCAGCAAAGACATATCGTAGAACAAAGGGAATGTTTATGTAAACGAACACGACTATAAAAACTAAATACAGGGAGTACCATTGTCGCTAACCACTCCCAATTATATGGTGCTAGTATCCGTGCGGGTTACATCGACTGCAACTTCCATTATCAAAATAGTGGTGCGTAAGATGGAAAGCATCGAAGACATGACGGATGCCGCGTAAGCGTTGAAATAGCGGTGAGAGTGAAACGTTTTGTTTTATTTTTTCATTAAATGCAATGTCCAAGTCATCTTAATGTTTGGAATGTCACGAAGTTTCAAAAGACTATTGGTTCATCCTATAATAACACGACAGTGCTAAAATGCCTCAAGTATTTTGTGCACGCTTCGCGCTGTGATCCCCAGGCCTTTGGACAGTCGGCGCGCCAAAAGAGCAAACCGAAATACGACCTCTAAGGCCCTTTGTTTAGTTGTTTCGCAATTGGTATGGCGAAAGATTGCTGAGTTTTCACCATGTCACGATTCGTGGCGCGCGAGACGGAGACCTTAACACATACACAAACGACACACACATATACTAAGTGATATCGCTGAGAGTCTGCTGATTAAAAAGCATTGTGTTAGCCCTAGCTTTGCATTGAGGGTTTACCAGCCTTCACAAATGATCAATTCGTGAAGTCCATTGTTCGAACTAAATGTCCTAATTGCTATGTCAGTCAATGTCACTTACGGGTGGCATCGTTGTTACCGCCATTGGCATTACAGGGCTGCTTGAACATTGATCGGCTGTGAGCTTGACCCCGTAGTCTCGGACGGGACTATTCTCGCCGGAGCGAGCCTTGGCCGAAGGTGCACATCTATGGATCGCGAAGAAGCAGTCCACATTGGTGCGTTGTCACTGGTGTCCCCTTTCAGCTCAAGTCTTCAGTGCCGACGTCACTGGTTTGTTTCGACCAGCAAGGCAAGGATTCCTGCAAAGGGCTTTGGTCCCGAGTCACCGCAGAGTGGTTAGAATGAAGAATTATAGGGCGATTCAAACGGAACTTTGGATGGTCTCCGCACATTACCAACTTATCCCCGAAGTTTGGCACTTTACCCAAGGGACAAGCTGCTGCTTCGCAAGACAAGGCCACAGGATTTCATGAAGTGCAATGTTCTTGCAACACATCCCGTGAGCAGTTTATGTCCTTGCCACCTTGCCTACACTAAAGCCCTAATCCGCTGTGCATACATTAAGTCCTGCAGACATTCTGCAGGCGTTTTCAGCGGCAGGCCTGATCTCTATGTATTGTTATAGCCAGGTAGTTGACAATAAGTGCACACCCGCCGTGGTTTCTCAGTGACTATGGTGTTGGGCTGCTGAGCACGAGGTTGCGGGATCGAAAACCGGCCACGGCGGCCGCATTTCAATGGGGGCGAAATGCGAAAACACCAGTGTACTTAGATTTAGCTGCACGTTAACGAACCCCAGGTGGTCTAAATTTCCGGAGTCCTCCACTACGGCGTGCCTCATAATCAGAAAGTGGTTTTGGCACGTAAAATCCCATATTTTATACCCCATGACGTTTGTTCATTCGTTCGTGCGCCTCACTCACTTCTTCGCTTACTCGCACACTCGTTCTTTTTTTCGTCAACTCTTTCGTTTGTTCATTCGTTCGTTCATTCCATTCGTTCGTTCCTGCTATTCCTTTGCATTGGCAATCATCGTCGATAGTTCCCACACAATTCTGACTCCGTCCTCAAAAGCGTACATCTGGCTTTTTGTATCTCGTTACCCCATTGACAGGTTTGGATACTCACCCACACATTTTTGTTAGCTACACAAAATTTAGAAATGCGTTAAAATCGGCTTTAACTCATCTGGAAGGCATCTAGAGGTATATTAAGGCAATGATCCATTGTTAAACTCGAAAAGAATTATTAATGAACTCGGAATTTGTCATACCATCCATTAGGCGTGATTCATATTGCACATGGTAGAATTTTCATCTTCAGCGACATTATAGACGTCGCATACCTGCGCGGAAAAAAACTTCCTCCTAATCAATGCCCTTTCACTGATTACATGCATATATCTACCACATTTTGGCGAAAAGTCTCAAAAGCCAACGATAAATGTAGTTGAAAGCACTAAACATTTTTTTCGAAGTCTGATAATAAGAAAGCACCGTTTAATTTTATTCTATGCAGGAAAGTTATAGC
Source organism: Dermacentor albipictus (assembly GCF_038994185.2). Taxonomy (NCBI): domain Eukaryota; kingdom Metazoa; phylum Arthropoda; class Arachnida; order Ixodida; family Ixodidae; genus Dermacentor; species Dermacentor albipictus. The sequence continues at coordinate 57,273,473 of NC_091827.1, read as the reverse complement.
GGAGTAAATGAATATCGAATCTGTCGTTCTGTTTACCAATAAATTATCAGTCACTTGATAATATTGTTGAATGTCTAGCGCGCCATTTCACACATATATTGCCAAAAGACTATCAGAACCACCCTCTGGCGAAGACTTTCTAGAAGTAACGTCGTTTGAGCTGGTGAACATTACGGAACTGTTACTGGCTTCAGCCCCAGGTCCAGATGGAATTACAACAGGTCTGCTGAAAGTGTTTCATCTCGACCATGGGTGGGGGTTTCCGCAGCTTGGAGGGTTGCTACATTTATTCTACTATTGAAGAAACATGCAACTGTGCTTGTCTTAGACAACCTCAAAACCGATTTCTCTTACTTTCAGTGTCGTGGAATTAGTAGAAAGGGCTCCTTATGGCCGCATCATCAATTTTATGTCGGATGAAGCAGTTTTTAGGCCTTGTCAGATTGGATTCGATCCCGCGTGCTCCATATTACTCCACATAGATCTGGAGAGCCGGATTAAACTTGTTCGCCGCAAACGAGAGCACGCAGATTTAATGACGCTAGGCGTAACAAAGGCGCACGATATATTAGAGTATCTTCTTGTCTTGAATAAGTTTCACAATACGAATTTCCCGAAACAGCTCAAATATATACATTTTTCACATATAACGAGTTTTATTTTTTTTCAACGGAGTCTTTCTACGTCTAAATACAACCGGACAAGCTGTTCCGCAGTGGGCCGTTCTTCCTCCTCCTTTATTTAATATTTTACTAAGTCGAATTAATCTGTCTCGTAATTTGCACGTTTATGTTTATGCAGATGACATTGCATTCTTTTACACCTTCACCTGGTATACACTCATCATACCGGTTGTTACACGCATTCTTGGGAAGGCTTGAGACATGGCTATGTGGCCCCTGGCCTTTGCACAGCATTCCTTTATTCTCAATTCCACAGGCTAACACACCTTCACTCGTTGCCCCACCCACCCGCCTTTAGAAGGACCCCACCTATATATACTGTGGCGAGGAAAGCATATGTCGCCTTGAAGAAGAGAAGTCCACTTGTCGAAACGTTGGCTCCTGCTTTCGCCTTGTTGTCGTTTTGCTCATCGCCTAGGTGGCTTATGTCATTTGTTAAATGTCAGTAAAAGTGATATTCTTGACTTTCCGCATGTGCGTGCCAGTGTAACTCGCCACCGCTGCCAGAAAATCATTCAAGTTTACGTGGCCAAGTACCTTGTAGTGATATTCAGTGGCAAGCTTTGCTTGCGCAGTCAAGATTGAACATACTACAAATTGAGGCACATTGTGCCATTGGTTTGCTGTGCTGGCTCTCTCGTCACTCATGTGGAGTACTCACTGATACTTTAGGGGTGATATATTGAATGCATGTTCGGTCCTTCTTGAAATTCAGCTGCTTATTATATTCTGTTGATACATCTCTTGTAAATTTGGAAAGACGTACACTTGTACGCTTATGCCTTGGGCCACCTAGATTCATTGCCAGCCCTGTTTTGCATAAGGAAGCTTATGTATTCACTCTAGATTGTATACTGCGCACACATTGGGTTCAGATATTTCTAAGAATTTATAATATAATCTTTCAAAGAGACGTTTACCATGTGTGTTTGTCACTGAGGCATCCATGTTTGTTGACGCAACGTGTTCATTGTTACAGATCCCTCACGTCATATAGTTGTACGTACGCAGTTACGACCCTTCAATAGGCTGCATACGTCAAATTCCTCTTTCGAATGATATCTTACCAGGCCTCAAAATGGAATTAAAAGACATTTCTCCAAATTTCGTTAACCTTTTGCCTAGCAGATATCTTATTTAGCCTCATAAGAACTTTACCAAAGTACTTCATTAGCTGGTGTCAGGATTGGGGGCTCAATCCCATCGTCCGTGGTCCTTTGCCAAGATTGGAGTACGGCATGAATTCGAAGGTAGCTGGCCCATGCCGTCGTCCAACTTATTTACGCTGAGATCGTTGATGAAGTGAAGAACTGCTTCTCATCGAGAACGAGGAAAAAGGGTTTATTTACAGAAATTAACTCAGTCTAACATGACTGCTTGAGAAAAAGAGTATTAGTCCAACAGGACTGCATGAGAGAAGTGAACCAGTCTAACATGACTGCTCAAGAGAAGTCCCCAACATTCGCACAACCACAGTTTTTATACACTCGATCCGCCGGTCCTACGACGCGGCGGCTGTTCGTTTACACATCACCAACTCGCAGCTGCTCTGAAGACCAGTTTACAGACACAAAGGCACACACATTCCGTACACAGAGGCAACCGCACGGGGTGCCGTTCCGGGAAACTGTCGTTGTCGATCGCGCGTCGCTCATTGTTCCGAGCCACTCCGAACCGTGAGAAGCACAAAAATAAGTCGTTCCCGCGGCAGCTTGACCAGGCGGGTCAAATCAGCTCCGCGTGGAATCATTGTCCACACACCGAACTCGTCCCGTCACAATGTCGAAGGGGCTGGAGGGAGGCGGCGGATTCCAGCGCAAAGGTCGCTTCTTTGAACGCCTCGCAGCTGCAGCGACGGAGAGGGGGAGGTGCGCGTCTTGCACCCCTTGTCGTAATCGGGTGGCAAGGTGGCAATCTTGTTGCGCAACTCGCCGTTCTTGACAGCGCCTCCATGGCCCGAAAAGTCTCGACTGTCTAGCGCTGACAACCGCTAGGCAGGAAGAGAACGGCTGCTGGTCAAGGGGGGGATTGATGTCTTGGCTCGCAGTGACCACCTGTGCATTGATGTCACCGCCCCAAAACATCCAACAAGGACAGGCAACTGCAAAATGAACCCCACAACACGGCTCTGCGCCGAGATGACGTGCATTGGCTCTCACTTTAAACTCGCTAGGCTTCAAAAAAAACAACAACAACATAAGTGCAGAAGCAAACAAAAAATGCTGCATTTCGCTATGCCAATTTCTGAAGCAAATTCCTGCTGACAAATTCAGCAATCATGGAGGGAATCCTGCTAAATGAGAGGGGATCTTCTTCGCTGAATAAAATTAACACTAGTAACCCTAAAATTTTAGGCGGGACCCCCAAACGCAGAATTCAAATTAGCCTGCTCAAACCATCCGCATTGCTATGCAACTTTCCCTTCTTATATCTAACGGAGAAGTTGTACTCTTGGAGAGTGAGGCTCCATCGGAGCAAGCGGCCGTTTTTGTGTGACATTTGATTGAGCCACGTCAGAGGACAGTGGTCGGTCTCGAAGATGAACTTCGCTCCGTACAAGTAACACGACAACTTCTGGGCGGCCCAAACCAAACAAGCGCATTCCTTCTCTGAAGCGCTGTAGGCTTCCTCTCTTACATTTAGTTTACGGCTGGCGTAGAGGATAGGATGCTCCTCGTTATCGTCGCCGACTTGACTAAGCACCACGCCCATACCTCTGTCGCTTGCGTCGCATTGAACTATGAATTCCTTTGTGTAGTCTGGCGCGCGAAGCACAGGGCGAGAAACCAATAGCGTCTTCAAACTTTGGAAAGCGTTCTCTTTGTCCTTATCCCAGTGTACGTTACTCGGTGCTCCCTTTCGGAGGGCGTCTGTTAATGGACTTGCCAATTGCGAGTAATTCGGAATGTACCGTTGATAGTACCCCACAAGTCCCAAAAATGAACGAACGTCCGTTTTCGTGCGCGGCTGAGAAAAATCTCCAATCGTAGCTATTTTCAGCTCAGCCGGCCATCTCATGCCCTGACCAACAACATGGCCCAGATAAGTAACCTGCGAACAACCAAACCTACACTTTTCCGCTTTCATCGTTAAGCCGGCTTCCCTCAACCGTGAGAACACCTGTTTGAGGTGCGATACGTGTTGTTCCCAGCTGTCCGAAAAAATGGCTACATCATCAAGATAAGGTAAGGCGAACTCCTGAAAGTCTTTTAGGACAATATCCATTAACTTAGAGAAGCTAAACGGCGCGTTCTTCAGCCCGAAGCTGAGTGCGAGAGGGCGAAAAGTGCCTACAGGCGAGATGAATGCAGCATAGCGGCTGGCACTTTCTGAAAGGGGAACTTGCCAGTACCCCCGCACGAGATCTATAGTTGAAATGTATTTAGCAGCGCTAACTCTTTCAATTCGTTCCTCAATGTTGGGTATCGGGTACAGCTGATCCCTAGTGATCGCATTTAACTTCCTGTAGTCAACACACGGACGAGGGTCCTTGTTAGGGGTTTCTACGAGTATTAGCGGTGACGTGTAGTCACTCTCAGCGGGCTCAATAACTCCCAACTCTAGCATGCGCTGTATCTCTGCCTCCATAATCTCTCTCTGTCTTGGAGACACCCTGTAAGGTTTTGATCTTACTGGTTCGGTAGAGGTCAGCTCAATTTCATGCGTTATCAGTTCGGTTCTACCCGGCCGATCGCTGAATCTGTCGAGATATTCCCCTAACACCCCTTTTAGCTCATCTAGCTGCTCGGGTCTTAGAGCATGCGAGCTTACCGAGTGTTCTACTACTTCTTCTAGGCCGATTTCAGAGTTGGAGGTTGCCCTATCCTCCTTAAACTTGGTACCGATGCCATCCGGCTCTTTGACAGTATAGTTAACGACTCCGCTCCGCTCTACATACGGCTTCATCAAATTACAGTGATATATCCTCACTTCCTTCCTGCGACCGGGCATTCTCAAAGCATAGTTAGTTTCTGAAAGTTTGTGCAACACTTTAACGGGCCCGTCCCAGTGAACTTCAAGCTTGTTCTTTCTTGAAGGTTTGAGGATCATTACCTGGTCTCCGGCGTTAAACGTACGAAGCCTCGCATTCTTGTCGTAATAGAATTTGGCGTTCTTTTGAGCTAGTGCCATGTTCTTTCCTACTAGTTCTTGGGTTGCGCTTAGCCGTTCCAGTAAATTTAGCACGTATTCAACCACGGTTGGACTCTCCCCTCTTTCCTCCCACATCTCTCTTAACATTCTCAGTGGAGACCGGAGTGTCCTCCCATACACTAGTTCTGCTGGTGAGAACCCTGTCGCCTCATGTGGAACCGTTCGCAAAGCAAACAAAGTTGCCGGCAGACAGTTCTCCCAGTCCTCCTTGTGCTCGTAACAGAGCGCACGCAAAACTCGCTTAAGCACCGAATGCCACCTCTCTACACTGTTTGACTGAGGGTGATAGACAGAACTGTGTATTAACTTTACCCCGCACTTTTGCAAGAATGTGGAAGTCAGTGCGCTCGTGAATACTGACCCTTGATCTGCCTGAATTTCGGCTGGAAACCCAACTCGTGCAAACACTGTCAAAAGCGCGTCTACTACTTCAGTGGAGCTGAGCTCTTTCAAAGGGATTGCTTCTGGAAACTTGGTAGCCGGACACAGCATGGTAAACAAGTACCTGTAGCCTGATTTTGTTTTTGGAAGAGGCCCTACCGTGTCTATTACAAGCCGTCTGAAAGGCTCTGTTATTAAGGGCACTACCTTCAGTGGAGCTTTCCAAGTCTCTCCTGGTTTACCAGAACGCTGGCAGGCGTCGCATGATCTTACAAAGTTTTCTACATCTTTGAAACAGCCAGGCCAGTAGTATTCCATAAGCAATCTTTCCTTTGATTTGTTTATGCCTAGGTGGCCGGACCACCCATTTCCATGACAAAGACTCAAAAGGTCCTCCCTATACTTAGTAGGTATGACTAACTGATCTAAAATCTTACCCTTTCGATCTCTGTAATGCCGATACAACAATCCTCCTCTCTCATGTATCGTTACGTTGCGCCTAGCAATGCCTTCTTTAGCTGTGTCACGTAATTTAGCTAAGCTCTCATCATTCTTTTGCTCGGCTGCCAGTGACTCTCTATCCACGCGTAAGAGTTGATCAAAGTTCTTTGAGGCCGGTGATAACAACGACCCTGTCTCGCTTGTGAGCGCGTCTGCTTGCTCTTCCTGCAGGCTAGAACTCTGACACTCTAGTGCTACGCTCTCATTGAGCTGGTCAACTGGCAGGCTCTCCTCAACTGTTCTTTTGTCCCTCGGGCCTAGCTCGGATTCGGGTATTGAAGCTATCCCCTTTTCTGCTTCAGCTGGAGGAGCTTGAGCATTTTCAGCCGAAAGCGCCGCGATCTTACGAGCTTGGCCTCGGGTCAATGCCTGTACTATGCCCTCTCCCAGTTTGAGCCCTCTGTCACGCAGTAACTGATTCGAACGATTCGAAAAGATGTAGGGATATTGCCGTGACAAAAATTTGGAAACTGCAGCCTCAGTCTCTAGCTCCCCGAATGGTCCACTGATTTTGACTTTGGCCATGGGCAGACACACGCTGTGTTCTTCTACAACCTGTTTTATCCATGCTACTTCTCCGGTGAAGTCATCTACCATCACGTAGGACGGATGGACAATGTCCAGCGTGGCGGCACTGTCTCTTAGCACTCGGCATGGTTTTCCATTAACTTGCAGGTCGTGGAGATATGGACTTAAAAGTTCCATATTCTCATCCTTTTCCTCCACGTAGGAAAAAACTACGCTAGGCTTCTCGCAGTTTACAGCTATATGTCCCAGTTTGTGGCATTTGTAACAGCGAATTGGTCTAACAGATTCGAATTTTCTTTTCTGTTCTTTTTGTGTGGTTTCTCCGTTAAGTTTCTCCTCGCTCTTTTCTGCGGGCTTTTCCGCCATGTCTACAGGCTCTGATCGTCTCGTTTGCGCACCCTTTTTGAACGGAAATGGTTTCCGCGGTCCATTTCGACCGTCCCAGTTTCCCTCCTCGGCGTTCAACTTTCTACGGGTTGCGTACTCTTCGGCTAATTCAGCCGCCCTTTCCACAGTGTTTACATTACCTCTGTCTTGCACCCACAGTTTCACAGCTTGGGGAATGGTTTTGTAAAACTGCTCTAGACACATGCATTCAATGATCATGTCTCTGCTGTCGTACGCTTCCGCGCTTTTAAGCCACTCGACTAGGTTGGCCTTTAAGCTATATGCAAACTCCGGATAGCCCTCGCTATCTTTCTTGCCTGTGCTCCTAAACCTTTGCCGAAAAGCTTCGGCTGAAAGGCGGTATTTCTTCAGGAGACTAGCCTTAACTTTTGCATAATCATATGCATCCTGCACACTCAATCTGGCGATTACTTCCGCCGCCTCACACGGCAACATAGACAGCAACCGCTGTGGCCATGTACTCGGGCCGAAGTTCATCTTTTCGCAAGTCCTTTCAAAATTGCATAGGAACAAGCCTATGTCGGTCCCGACCTCGTATGGCTTTAATAGCCTGTCCATGCGGTACGATTCTGCCTCACTTGATCGACCCAGAGCTCCTTCACTTCCTTGAGACATCTCCAAACGTTTGCTTTCAAGTTCCAGTTGCATTTTTCTTAACTCGCGATCTTTATCGCGTTCCTCCCTTTCTTTATCGCGTTCCTCTCTCTCTCGTTTTTCTCTTTCTTTTTCCCGTTTCTCTCTCTTTTTGAGAAGTTCCAATCCCATTTCAATATCTTGCTCACTGGCCTGATTGGAAATTAGCTCCAATAATTCCGATTTGAGCATTTCCTTGCGTACATCTAGGCCCAGTTCCTCACCAACAATCAACAACTCGTCTCTCAGCAGTGTCCTTAACTCCATGACTGCTGCTTTACTGCCTTGATTCTGCTCTCTAAATCTAGCTAGGAAAACACAACCTAGCTAACACACAACAATCTAGCTTCCCTACTGTTCTAAACAGAACAACCACAAAATGAAGCCTAGAGAGTCAAAGCAAAAACCAAGCACTCACCGCAGATACAGCACCATGTCGCAAAGTCCATCTCACCGCTGTCAGCCAGTTGTCAGGATTGGGGGCTCAATCCCATCGTCCGTGGTCCTTTGCCAAGATTGGAGTACGGCATGAATTCGAAGGTAGCTGGCCCATGCCGTCGTCCAACTTATTTACGCTGAGATCGTTGATGAAGTGAAGAACTGCTTCTCATCGAGAACGAGGAAAAAGGGTTTATTTACAGAAATTAACTCAGTCTAACATGACTGCTTGAGAAAAAGAGTATTAGTCCAACAGGACTGCATGAGAGAAGTGAACCAGTCTAACATGACTGCTCAAGAGAAGTCCCCAACATTCGCACAACCACAGTTTTTATACACTCGATCCGCCGGTCCTACGACGCGGCGGCTGTTCGTTTACACATCACCAACTCGCAGCTGCTCTGAAGACCAGTTTACAGACACAAAGGCACACACATTCCGTACACAGAGGCAACCGCACGGGGTGCCGTTCCGGGAAACTGTCGTTGTCGATCGCGCGTCGCTCATTGTTCCGAGCCACTCCGAACCGTGAGAAGCACAAAAATAAGTCGTTCCCGCGGCAGCTTGACCAGGCGGGTCAAATCAGCTCCGCGTGGAATCATTGTCCACACACCGAACTCGTCCCGTCACAATGTCGAAGGGGCTGGAGGGAGGCGGCGGATTCCAGCGCAAAGGTCGCTTCTTTGAACGCCTCGCAGCTGCAGCGACGGAGAGGGGGAGGTGCGCGTCTTGCACCCCTTGTCGTAATCGGGTGGCAAGGTGGCAATCTTGTTGCGCAACTCGCCGTTCTTGACACTGGTACTGTGCATTACTCGCTTTCCGTTGGCACAGCGTTTATTGCATCCTCCAATTCGACAATTATAAAAGCTCTTTGTTCAGTGGTTTCTCCACGCTTAGAGCAAGCTTGCTTGCTTCCGGTACTCGGTTATCACGAATTGTACTTAAAACAAAATAGCGGATTTACTCGTACGGGCATCCTTCGATGCCCCTGTGACCTCTGTTTTATCTACTTTGATGCATTTGATGTATTTATTTATTCTGATATGTCTTACAGATCCGAAGTGGGGCATACAGTAAGGGAGGCGATGCATGAAAGGTATACATAACAATCAAGAGTGAGAACACCTAATGTAAACAAAATAAATAGCCTAAGCATAGTATCATCAACTCACGTGAAAGCGCGAAATTACCATAAATTTCGAGCACAGTAGTAGATGTACTGTTAATATTTTTACAGGGCTAACTGTGTGCTATTGCGGCTAGGCCAATTTCTCCATATATTAATCTTTACTAAAATCCGCCCTCGCATCCCCTCATGAAATTTAGCATCGGTGTTTCCATGGAATAATAATTGGTTTCCTTGAAGATAACTTGATCTTTTTCTTTTTGCTTTTTTTTACAAAACCGCTCTACCGTTCTCCACCGTTATAATTTCATTTACATAGGCCAGCTCCCGCTTTGTCTCTTCAGTCTTACTTTTGCAATGTACCTGAATCTATCGATAATGTTTTCTATCCTGGCGCCTATGTTTCGGACAAAGATAACGTTTAAAAATTAAATTTGGTGAACTTGGGCTATCCCTAACTTTGCCAGCCTCTTTTGAGGCATTCTCGCTATGATTCAGACATAACGATGGTTTTATTGCAAGTTGCAGTTTCATTAGAGACAAAAAACAATTGCCTTATTAAATATTTATTATTACCTACTCATTTTGTTATGTTATTTTTATTTCATATCATTTTATTTCAAAACCCATTCTTCTCATTTCTGCATAGAATTCTTTTTCTTCGTTTTTCTTGCTGGATGCACGTGCTGTCTCCTGGGCCCTCTTCCTTCTAGAGCTGCAGTGCTGCCGAATCTGGTTTTCCCCATCGGCACCGCTTCGACTTGATACATTTTGTTCTGCTACTGATCTCACAGAAGGCCGTAATGGCAGTGCCTTGGGCCGCAGCGCCACTGCATCACCAACACGCCACTTAGGCTGGGGTAATGTGAGGATTCTATTACAATGATACTCCTTTTCGCATTTCAGCAGTGGTCCGAGACCCCCCTCGTTGTCCGAGCTGGTTGTGAACGACGATTGATAAGAAAGGAAAAAAAATGAGCGAAATGAATCGTTTACACTATAAGGGCCCTAGTTTCGACACCAGGTGCTGCATTGGCGCTACAGTCGGCTGCCGTCGAGAGGCGGCGTTGCTACACTGTTATTGCGAATCCAACGTCTAGTGAGGAGGTCAGCGTAAAAAGTGACAGCTGAGATCAGAAAGCCGTTGTTCTACGGCAACGCTTAAATGTTGATGAGCACAAGACGGGTGGTCCACGAATGCTACGTACGATAGAACTTTGTCAAACTCACCCGACGTACAGTACTGAGCAGCACATAATTGAAGCTTTCTGGTGGACCTGCGTGTGTGTGTGTGTGTGTGCGTGTTTGTGTGGGCGTGTGTGTGTGTGTGTGTGTGTGTGTGTGCGTGCGTGCGTGTGTGTGCGTGCGTGCGTGCGTGCGTCTGTGTGCGTGTGCGTGCGTGCGTGTGTGTGTGTGTGTGTGTGTGTTTGTGTGTGTACATGCGTGTGCGTGTGTGTGTGTGTGTTTCTCGCGATGTTTCTCGCGGCTCTGTAACGATTCTCAGAACGCAAGCCATGAAGCGTTGCTTTGCGCCGCCTGAAAACAAATTGCGTGCTGCAGAGTAATTCCTGCCTCCTAAAACGCAATGCGCTGATGCGTTCAAAACACAGACCTTGCAGGACGCTGCATGCGCACTTCGTAGTAGCTGAGCGCTGGTGGTTCTTTAGTGTCCAGGCACGCGAGATACGGATTTGGCGCTTTCCTCGCAGAAAAACAAGCTCGTTTTTGAAGTGTGAACGTGTGCGAGACGTATAATTACACTACTTGCAAGAAAATAATTTTGCTCTGACGCAAATACGCTTTTATTTTGCCGGTTTTGAGCGTGAGACGTAAGACGTAGTTGTCGCCGTAACGGCCTAGCCATAGCGTTATAGAGGTACAAAAGATATCAATCTGTGTGTTCTTGTTTTTTTTTAAGATCTTGTGTTTCTGTCTCTAGCGCTGCTTCGTATGTACTTACGAAACCTCCATTGGCAAGTTTGAGCTTTTTCAGTGGCTATGGTGTTAGGCTGCTGAGCACGAGGTCGCGGGATCGAATCCTGGCCACGGCGGCCGCATTTCGATGGGGGCGAAATGCGAAAACACCCGTGTACTTAGATTTCGGTGCACGTTAAAGAACCCCAGGTGATCAAAATTTCCGGAGTCCCCCACTACGGCGTGCCCCATAATGAGAAAGTGGTTTTGGCACGTAAAACTCCATATATTATTATTATTATTATTATTAAGTTTGAGCTTTTGACGTGCCAAGACGCAGCACGGGCTTGCGCTTCAAAAATACCTGGTGCAGGCCTACTTGGTGCGTGCTTAAGAACATATACACCACCAAATTGCCAGGCTAGGGCTGTTGTGAAATTTTATATGGGGAACCGCCTGCAGAACTGCTGTGAACAGACCGACCGATCAACTCGAGGACTGGCAGTAATGACATTGTAAATGGCTGCATCAAACATTATACGATTCTGAAGCATGTTACACGTTCATGCTTACCGTATTTCGTTTCTCTGAGTTTGTTTTTTGAAATGGTCAGCCATACCGACTGAACTCAACCCACAGGTTTTGGATAGCCTTGATGTTTATTTACTTGTTTGTCTGTATTTAAATCGTATTTTGGCTCTCCTTGCTTGCGCCTATTGAGCCTGGAATGTTCTATTACTAAAAAAAAGAATCATTTATTAAGTAATTATTCAATGAAGGTTTCAGAAGCGGCGAAATTAATTCCTCCAGCAAAAAATAACGCAACGTGCAAGCAGTGTAGCTACAAAGGCTCATACCACGTCCTGATGTATTGAAAGACGGATCTGTCGGCAATAAATTATTTTTTAACAAGAGGTTCGGCAATCATTATTTCTAGCAAGAGGGTCAACACAATCACTGACTCTCATCGCGAGCTTTAACCGCAAATTGAAACGAACACGTTAACATATAGTCACAACCTGCAAAAAAAAAACAAGAACAGGGTTAACGGTGTAAACGCACAACTTCTTTCTCATGCAAAAAATTTGTTGGATGGTTTTGTCTTGGTGGCTCGTACAGCATGTGGATGCATGTAGCCATGTGGAAAAGTGACCTGATCATACGTAACGCTTGTTTCGCACACGCAAAACTAATTTCACTTCTATTTGGAACTTGAGTATGCAAGCATCACGAACAGCGTCAACTGAGTGCAAACTTCGAGAGACGTGCGAAGATTGACTAAATGCAATATTTAGTTGATGTTGTATACTTCATATGAGTCACAGAGATCTGTCAGAGTTCCAGTCAGGATTACTAGAAGATTTTACACGAGTGTCGTCATGATGCCACAGCCCTCGCTCGTATTACCACGGTTCGATGTAGCTTTTGTAATAACGGCCTTATATATTGTACAAACTCTTAGAGCTCTCATTATTGTATACATAAGGAATGAGCAGTTCCCGTAAATTTTTGCTTCTATATTTTATATCGTCTTCCCGTACCGATTGTTTGTAGTGCGATCGACTCGCAACCCCAGTGGCGTCCTTAAAAAGAACCCGAATGAACCCAGGTGAGCTCTCAGAAGCTGACGCTGCAAATATACCTTGTTCTGTGCAGTTCATATCGCGCTTCTTCTGATCGCTTCCTGCAGATAATCAGACAAGTGCATCGTAATCTAACTGATAAATACTTCATTCGACGTCAGAAAAGTGGCAAGCTTTCCAAATGAGACTTACTGCTTTTGCCTTACATACACGCCATATTACCCAACAGCGTACGAGGTGAATACTGCCAGCACTTTCCAGCTTGCAATACCAGGTACTGTGTGACTTCAAACAATTATTCGATTTCTATTGCATGGCTGCATTGCTGTGTTCATGCTCTCTCTAAAATTTTAATAGGAACACCTAACTTTCAGTTGTTAAATTACTACATTTATACGTCAAAGTATCTATTGCAATATTCCTGATAAACAATACTGTGGACGCGGTGACAGCTTCGTCAAAGGTTAGCCTCGCATAAATGAAGTCATTATAAACGATAGCCAACAATGTGTTAGTATTCACCCGTAGGTACATTGGCTATGACGCTCGGGTGTTATAAGCGCAAGGTCACGGGGCTGGCTCGCTATCCCAATGGCCGCATTCCGGTAGCAGCGAAATGCAAAAACACTCGAATACCGTGCTTCGTGTGCCCATCAAACGATCTCGAGTGGGGAAAACAAACTTGGCACCTTTTAACTACAGTGTCGTTCATAGCAGATACATTGCTTTTGTACGTTAAACCACGTGAATCGTTAAGTACGCCAAGAGGCAATAATTGTTTTAATGCCAATATTTTCATTCCTACGGTGGCCCAGCCACCGTAGTCCTCCATAAAGAAAGCAACAAAATCCCAATAAAGAAAGGCGTCAGACATGGAGATACGATCTCTCCAATGCTATTCACAGCGTGTTTATAGGAGGTATTCAGAGACCTGGATTGGGAAGAAATGGGGATAAAAGTTAATGGAGAATACCTTAGTAACTTGCGATTCGCTGATGATATTGCCTTGCTTAGTAACTCAGGGGACCAACTGCAATGCATGCTCACTGACCTGGAGAGGCAAAGCAGAAGAGTGGGTCTAAAAATTAATCTGCAGAAAACTAAAGTAATGTTTAACAGTCTCGGAAGAGAACAGCAGTTTACAATAGGCAGCGAGGCACTGGAAGTCGTAAGGGAATACATCTACTTAGGGCAGGTAGTGACTGCGGATCCGGATCATGAGACAGAAATAATCAGAAGAATAAGAATGGGCTGGGGTGCGTTTGGCAGGCATTCTCAGATCATGAACAGCAGGTTGCCATTATCCCTCAAGAGAAAAGTGTATAATAGCTGCGTCTTACCAGTACTCACCTACGGGGCAGAAACCTGGAGGCTTACGAAAAGGGTTCTACTCAAATTGAGGACGACGCAACGAGCTATGGAAAGAAGAATGATAGGTGTAACGTTAAGGGATAAGAAAAGAGCAGATTGGGTGAGGGAACAAACGCGAGTTAATGACATCTTAGTTGAAATCAAGAAAAAGAAATGGGCATGGGCAGGACATGTAATGAGGGAAGATAACCGATGGTCATTAAGCGTTACGGACTGGATTCCAAGGGAAGGGAAGCGTAGCAGGGGACGGCAGAAAGTTAGGTGGGCGGATGAGATTAAGAAATTTGCAGGGACGACATGGCCACAATTAGTACATGACCGGGGTTGTTGGAGAAATATGGGAGAGGCCTTTGCCCTGCAGTGGGCGTAACCAGGCTGCTGCTGCTGCTGCTGCTGCTGATGATGATGATGATGATGATGATGAAAATTGTTCTGCATCGCTTAACGATTGTCTGACGAATTACTCGTTTGGGGGATCGCACATGAGACCCGCAATGGACAGCAGCATAACTTCTCACAAAGCAGACGCTGACGAGCACTTCGTGAGAACCGCTTCATGCAAACGAAACGGTGTGCTGTGCGCGTGCTTTAGGTAAACGTACAACTTCCGAAGCGAAAGTGGCTCACAAATAAATAAGAGTGCGAATAAGCCTTTGTATGATCCTTAAGATGTAAACGGGAGCGCAGTTTCTCACTCTGGAGCGAAAATTACAAAGCCTTGCACATAAGCTGCGAGAAAGTATCTTGCAGAATAGCCCTGTGCTCAAAAAAGGACCGTAATAAAACTTCGACGCGACCACTTCTGACGGCGACCTATTTCATACATCTACCACTTCCACGAAATGTATGATAGAGATTATCGCAGAATGAAGAAGGAGGAAAATTGAAGTGCAGAGACAAAGTTGTTTGTCAATGGAGTTTCATCATGGCAGTCAATAGAATCCTGAGGTTTCGCACGCGGCAATTTACTCCTGTATGGTTGTACCCGAAAGTGTGTGTGTGTGTGTGTGTGTGTGTGTGTGTGTGTGTGTGTGTGTGTGTGTGTGTGTGTGTGTGTGCGTGTGTGTGTGTGTGCGTGCGTGCGTGCCTGCGTGTGTGTGTGCGTCTGTCTGTGTGTCTGTGTGTGTGTGTGTGTGTGTGTGTGTGTGTATGTGTTTGTGTGTGGGTGTGTGAGAGAGAGAGAGAGAGGATTTCAGCTTGTGGTGCTATGCCCCCTGTCGCATGAGAAAACTACAGTTATATACCAAATCGATGGGCTTCGCAATGTCATAAGGGTCGTAGGTAGCCGTAAACGCAACAGCACACGACACGTGACTTCATAAACACGCACCTAACAAAGAAAACTCGGTAAATTTTACTACGCGAAATTGATCAGGCAAATGCCAACAAAACAAGCCTAGTTGGCATGATGACCCTCGGCTTAAGGCTTAATAAGGGAAGGTTAGGGGAGACAAGAAAACAGACAAGGTGATGAGCTACCTTGTCTTTCTTATTATCGCTGCTATGTTCGGCCTTCTTAAGCGTTAAGTAACACATCTAGCCATGATGTTTCACCAACTAACCCTCGTCGCAGCATTACTAACGCCTACCTAAACATGCAGCCTGCACCCAGGACAAAACGGTGGCCCAGGTTACAGAATTTACAACCTTAATGAAACCTTCAGTGTGCCATTCCAATAATTTCATATGTTTTCCATGTAACTCTTATGGAATCTGTATGCATTCTATGTGAATTGTGGGGAAATTTCATAAAATCTGTATCGGAATCGTATGGAAATATGGGAAGGCTTGAGGAACAGTTTAGTAGAAAGGGTTTTGTAGCGATGGTAGGCAGGGGCACACCTATTGAATCAACTTCTCTCCCCTCTCCGACTCGCGCATCATCGTGCAACTATGAGCTACAACAATAGCAACAAGCCGCAACACTTCCTCCACTGCCACATGCATGTATGTACACATTCCATGAAAACCTGTAGATTATTTCAAGCAGCCAAATTACTTGACAAAATTTCCATTCATTTCAAGTACACACCGTGATTTCTGCGGGAACTATACGGATTCCAGGACATGCTGGAATTGCGAGCAAAAAAACCGCGAGTCAGCTTGTTCGAAAGCGTTACCCTTGACGCCTAGTGCCCCCGCTGGTGAGATAATGCTCACGAAACTACTTTAACTGCACAGAGCGGCTACGTATTCGCGTTTCCAAATCCAATATTAGACAATAAAGCACAGGCACACTCCTTTGAAGAACTCAGCCAAGCTGCTATCTCTACATTCGAGGACCCGCAGAACGTAGCCCTGATTGCTCTTCTTGTAAAAGTTTTATACCGACCGACACTGCATGCTATTGGGCAAGTTCGGTAAAAGAATCAAGTGCAAGAGAAAGAGGATACTCTTTCTCCTACCATCCATCCTTTTTTCTGAACTTTGATTACCCACCAAACAGGACTGACTCGTCCTCACGAAGACTTGGTAATGAATATCAGCTGATGGAATACATCCGTATGGTGAGTTTCTTGTCATAGTAACTTCTTCATAACAAAAAAAAATAATATCAAAGTAAGCATGTCATATAAATAAGCTCCCGCAGAAGACACTATCTCGCGGAACTGTTCGAAACCGAGTAACAGGCGCGGCTCATATACGCTAGCATTTGCATATGCTTCGTGCATTTCTTCCTCCAACGATTTTTTTCCCTGAAGTCAATTACGAGGAAATGGACGCGGTGTTGTGAGAAGAGCTGCTTAATCGCATTCGTATTCCGTTGCCGGTGCGCCAATTGCCCAACCAAGGAAGATAGAAACTGATTTATTTTTATAAACGCTTTGGACACGACACGCCGGTGGGGTACCGTCATGGCCAAGCGTGACACATAACGAAGTCAAGTCGCTTCTAAGCATGAGAACTTGGCGCCGAGAGATTGATGTCGTCACATCTGACCGCGCTATGCTGCTATAAATGCATGCGAACAGTGTCTAAAGTAAAACGGTACGCAATGCCGTTTCCCTGGTCTAAGGCGTGCGCCAAAAATACCATAACATGTAAACACGCGCCTGTACATAGTACTTGTCAATGTACAAGGACGTAAGCACATTCTAGAACAATTACCATTCCACAAGAACCTTTCTTGCAAGGAAATAATGGCGTTAGGATCGCATAAGTAGTAGATGGTGATATCTGCAGGATTATTATAGCATGAGCACATTAACGAACACGGTTGCAACCGTCGCAGAGAGAAAATATGATACATTGAGCAGTGCCTACGACCTTAAAGGTGTGAGCGATCTGGGGATTGTTATCGGCGCTGTGGTTGGCATGAGCTGGAAATCTTTCGCGCGTATGGGTGCTATAGAGGAATTGAGCTTGGCCTAATGGGTATTTAGTGCGTCACATGTTTACCGTTAAAGAAACACAAGGACAGCGAAAGAAGCAAGAACAAGGACAAGGGGGATTTTTCACGCCAGGGTGAAATCGGCAACGATAGATACACAACCACTTAAGAAGAAACACAGAGCTGCCAAGGTCGTCGAGCTTCTCTGACATGAACGACAAATAATCCCACGGCGGCTATACCAAGGTCACAAATAATCTGTTCAAGAGATTGTTCCTACATAATTCAAGACCGTGTAAGCTTCATGCGAATAAGCCATGCTATGAACGAACCTGTTCACTCACATACGCCCCTGTCGCCAGAGCAGTAGTGATAAGTAATTCGAGAAGTATAATCGCTCTTAATGTGGGCCGACGAACCATCCTTGGCGATGAAATTTGTGACTCAGCTGGGAAAAATATTTATCCACTCGTTCAATGCACCTCAAAGCAATGCCACTGCTGTCGCCATCTACGATGTGGACACGGACATCGTTCATAAAGATCTACCAACACTACTATCAACACCAATCCGTATCACAAACACAAACCATTTCGGACGATCGAATTGCGAAAAGCGATTTTTGAAGCAGACGAGTTACCAAGGCAGGTAAAAGCAGGCTGTGTGAATCATGTTTTCTTGTGCGTGCCTAAACAGTTACAGTGTCGTATGCAGACGCCCCTCTTGCACTGGCGATCATGATGAACCAATATGTGGTGTGTTCAACCTTAGGTGCAAAACTGCAATGAAGGCCATGACCTAACGTCGAATAATCGTCTGCAAGTAAAGATGGAAAGGTCCTTGCTTAAGCAAATTCCAAGGTAAATGTACATGGTAGCGAAGCTTCCATAGGAGCCCATACGTTCAAAACATGGCGGTCCATCGGTGGTCCATGGGGCTTAGCGCCATCTGTATGTGGTGGGAACACTTCCGGTGGAAGAAAAATTAATGTGACGCCATGTCCGTTAAAAGCAGAAGTGACGTTATTTTGTTTTAGAAGGCGAGAAATTTGTTTTGTTGTTCTTCCTTTGCAGCTATATATTCAAGCTATTCGACTTGATGGGCGTTTCGAGCTTTCAGCGTGGAAAGCGGTGCAGGAAAAGGCCAGCCGTACGGTGGTCGGAATCGTATCCCTGCCCAGAACATACTTTCTTTGGAGGCCGACGAAAGCTTTAGGTGTAGAGTGCTGATCCTACCGTTGGATGCCAAGCCCGTCAGCCAGCGCGGTCGCACGAAAACAACTACTCAATTATCTGGCGGTCGTAACTCACTACATTTGACTGAACAGATTAAGAAGCAATGAAGCTACCCACGTCACCAAATTCAGACAAACTTTGACAAGCAAGAAAGCACAAACTGGGAGGGGGGCGTATTTCAATAGGTGATACGAGTGCGCCTTTCTGCCCATTTCAAGACGTGCATTGCATTGCGAGTGATAGTGGCGTCAACGCTCCCTGTAGCGATGGACGCTTAAAAGAAATGCATTTATTAGTAATATTAAAATTAAACTTGTATTTTCTTAACTCGTCAAGAATGTATAAAATTGTCTAGGAATTTTATTTTCGTTGAATGAATCTAACTGTGTTTCGTTTGAATTAAAAAACGTGTTTTTCTTTCCCAATGTTTGTTCCCTCCAAACATAGTCGCGCTTCAATCGCTGCTCCCATAACCCCCCATGCTGATGTCGGTGACAATCTGTACTGAACCGCTTTTCGCCCGAAGCTTCGCGACCTATTTGAATCGACCTTGCAAATTCTGCAGAAACAATCGGCGCTAATTATCAGTATAAACGAATAGCCCGAACGAACGAATGAATCGATGAAATAGAGAAAGAACCAGCGAGCGAGCGAGCGAGCGAGCGAGCGAACAAACGAACGAACGAACGAACGAACGAACGAACGAACGAACGAACGAACGAAAGAACGAACGAGCGAACGAACGAACGAAAGAACGAACGAACGAAAGAACGGAAGAAAGAACGAACGAAAGAAAGAACGAACGAAAGAACGAACGAACGAAAGAAAGAAAGAACGAAAGAAAGAAAGAACGAAAGAAAGAACGAACGAAAGAAAGAACGAACGAACGAAAGAAAGAAAGAAATAAAGAAAGAAAGTACGTACGTACGTCTTCTTTACGAGCGCTCCACAAAGCTCACGCAGCCAGCATCTGTATACGAATAGTTTGTGCATACTAAAGCGTCAACACACATTATTCTAGTCCGTCAAGTATCAGCTCTACCTCTACAGACGTCAATGTTTGGCTTCACTAGTGCAAATTGACATCCGCCGGAGCTTCGACGTGAACGGGAACCTTCATCACGGGATGAGCAAGTCAATGCCGATATTAGAGCGCAGCTCTTAGGTTCCCGTTCCTACGGCGAGCGTCGGCGTCGGCGGCGTAACCGAGCGAGCGAGCACAGCGAAAGATAGAAGAGCGAACGTGGATCAGGAGAAGACAGACGCGTGTTGCGAATGACGCGGACCAATGAGAGCGACCCCTAGACCAGTTTCCCGTGCTCACGGGAAACTGGTCTCATGCAGGCCCGCCCGACCGCTTGATGCGTACTCGCTCGTACCTGGTCTCAGCCGGACCGCTCGTTTCGTACGATCGTTTGCTCGCGCACGGCCGGTCTCGAGGCGTGCGCGCGCTTCTCTTCTTACGGCCTTCGCAATGGGGTCTGTTTCCGCCTCCCACCGCACCGCGGTGGGGTCGCCACTGCCCCACTGCTGCGACCGCCGTTCACGCGGAAGGAGAACGCGCGCCCGCTCCAAGTCCGTCCCGCGTGAGTGGTAACCGTCAGGTCCCGAGATTTCACCCCTATGCATTATGCAAAGACCGCGAAATCAGCCTCTTCGATTTGACAGCTAAGAGTTATAAATAACAAAATAACTACCGCGCGCCATCGCGTGCTCTTCTTAAGTATGACTGCATGGTCACATGAGGCTTTGGTACACTCACGTCAGCACTTTCTACCCGTTAAATTTGGACAGAAACAAATCTATCAGCCTCTTCAGTTTGCCTACTGACGGGTTTTAACCAGTGTGTAGAATTATAAGCGACCTGAAGCGTTTATATGACAGATTCCTAAGAATTCCGAAGCGTATAAAATATAGCTCCTGAAATCTCAAGCGCTGCCGTTTTTGTTTTGCACGAAAGCGGATTTAGCATGAATTCATGACGCTGGACGGATTCAGAGAAACGAAAACAAATTTATTCACAGCTAAATTCAAGGTGTCCAATGCGGTGCGCTCAGATCCATAACTTCAATATGTTTTACGTTCAGAACATATTAGTTGGCTGAAACACTCTACATATCTATAGCATCGCGACTGACGTACATCTATTGCAGATTCAGTCGGTTTAGTAAATGAGTGATCAACAACTTCCCATCAAAGAAAATGGCATGAACAACGCTGTGGAAGCGAGAAGAGCGCCAAACAAAAAGAAGAAAAGTTCACAGTTCACTGGGCACCAGGTAGCACGGGTACTCATCGAACACGGTTGGCACAGCACCAGGCAAAAGTTTTCTGATGCGGCACCCTGAAACGTAGTCACACGCGAGGAAATGCCGGCTGAAAACCACACTCGATGCCGACTTGTCGTTGAAGACGATTTTCTCTGAAGATGTTTTTGAGCCACTTTGCAAACAGTTCTGAATCACTCGGGAATTAATAAAAAGAAACGCCCTCAGTCTTACCCAACTGCGACTTGCAAAGCGGTGCGCAGCAGTACACCATCGCCGCGTTGGATGATCAACGGCAGGCAATAAACACCGTCGCACAGCAAATAACTTAATCCGTGGAAGAAACGGGTACAAATGTGCACCAGCGCTCACAACACTAAAGGCCACGCTGCCTGCCAGCACACAGTGCGATGAGAGCACTCCCCGTCCAAGAGAGAAATATGTGAGGCTCGGAAAAAAAAAAGCAAGCGCAGACCAACAGTGACGTTTGCGCTTCGCACATAATAGGGAAGTCATGTTGGCAGGCTTTTCTGCACATTGTTAAGATCGGCGAATTCGGCCCTTGGGAGGATTCTTTGAAAACCAACGTAAAGGCGGGTGTGTCGGAATTTGAGACATAATTCGACACGCACCTGCGAGGAATGCCGTTCGCGGAAGCAGCGGCGACAATGGCGTCGTCAGGTAGCCGAGTCAGGAGACGATACCCCCTATTCCTGACAATGTGACGAGAAAAAGAAAGCAATGAATATGGCGGCATCAGCGGCTGGTCCCAATCTGCCATTGGAACACACAGCTCACGCTCCCATTCTGCCATTGGATTAGGATTGCTCCATACAGAGCAGAAAAACTTGATCTGGATCTGCCATTGGAATTCAACATATTGTCAAGTGGTAGTGACGTTAAAGAACACAGTAGCAGTACTGTGAAAGACAAAACTAGCTTTTATTGGGCGAACCTGTGCCCACAAAACAGGCTACACTTAAAGCGCAATGATAGCGGCGAACACAGTCGGCGATCGTCGAAAATCTGATCAGCGGTTCAAGCGCGTCGGCTTTTATACACAATCGTCGAATGTTCCAGACTAATCGTTGGGACCCACGTGCCTTCCATAAAGTTCTACATCATTCGCGTCAGGCGAATAAATCAGATAACACAAGGTTCGGCGACAACAGACTGCGGATAGAAGCATCGATAACTTTCCAGAAACTTCGGATACATGCAAGCGCGTCCCGCGCTGTGCGATAAGATTTGTTAGGCGGCGAAACGTGGTCGCCCGATAAATATAAATAGACATGTCTATATGAATCCGCCGCGATGGCTGAGTGGTTGGAGTGCTGAGCTACTGAGCCATTTCTATGAAGGCGAAATTCTAGAGGCCCGTGTACTGCGCAGTGTCTGTGCACGTTGAAGAACGCCACGTGGTCGAAATTTCCAGGGCCCTTCACATTGGCGTCCCTCATAGCCCGAGTCGCTTTGGGACGTTAAACCCCCATAAACCATAAACCATTCCGTTAACCTTCGAATTAACTAAATTCTCTACCAGCACTTAACTTCGGCATGGACTATGAGACATGCAAGAAATTGATCGAAATACGACCTTCGGCATTTCAGACCGCAACATCTGTCATTTCCCTGTCATACCTTTCAGGAACGAGAGTGATTGGACCTTTGATGTTTCTGTGGTTCGAATTTTTTCTATGAAAACTCCGTTCACGTGTGAACTTATTGGCTGACATGTAGATAAATCATTTGCTTTTTGTTTTCTTTCGTTTTGATTAATCGTTGAACAAGAAGCAGCGGAAAAACAGCGCGAAACCAGGCGATCACCGCCCGCCGCTGCAGAAGCAGGCGAGCAGATAGCGGTAGGGTCGTCGCGCTCCTGGCGGCGCCGAGACTCTTGGAGAAAAACGCCCATTGCTTCCGCGGCGAATGCGAAGGCCGTAAGAAGGAAAGCACGCGCTCCCCTAGAGACCGGCCGTGGCTCGCGTCAGCTCCCACTCGCGCTTGTTTGATTTGCTTGGTTTGGTCTCGTTCGCCCTCGTTTCGATTGTCATGGTGTGCGATTGTTTTGTAATCTAATCGTGTGCGCAACGCGAATTGTGTGGTACTTTCTGGAGGCCACGCGGCACCAGTGACTGCACTTGAACCTCCGACGAGTCATGTACAAAAGCAGACGCGCTCGACCCGCATATCACATTTTCGACGATCGCCGACTCTGCTACATGTGTCTCTATAGTTATTTGCCTCAATAGATCGCGAAATCAAAACACCTATATAGCTGCGCTCAAATTTCGCATGAAGTACGGTAATGGTCAGTGAATCTTTTTTTTTTTTTGCTTTCATTGTGAATGCTGCCTGCGTGAGCAAGATGACCATTGCCGAGACTGCGGGACAAACTAAAACCTTTGCTTGCTTCTGTGTTAAAGCTAGTAAAAATTATGACATCAGCTTCGTTACCACCATTACGAGTAAGGATCTGCCATTCCGAGATGTCTCAGTAGAACGCTCGAGGTCTGCAACGCTGACTCACAGATTGTACTCAGAGGATGCTTAAACATCGCTTTCTGAATAATGTTATGTGCGAAACGAACATAATATAGTTATCTATATTCCGCCGGTACGGAGAATTCTCAAAGACAAGTAGAAACCGTAGCAAGGGGCTTAGCAATGTTTTGCGAGACATACGACAGGGCCCTACATATTCCCGAGTGCAAGTTTCTGGGACCTTGAAGGAATTATTTCTGTGCAACAGAAACTTGTTCTTGACTCTAGCAAGCAAAGGACGTCATGTTCTTGTTATTGACCTCCCTGCGCGCCGTCTTTGAGGTTACAATGTCACGAACGTCTCAGAAAGACGACTTCTTGAATAATTATTCCCCTCAATGGTCTTCTCAACATGGACTACAGGTGACTGACCTAGCTGCCGTTTCACGGTGTTCTTTAATTTTCAGCTTTCTGGTGCACAGACATCACCACGTATGACATCGATGACTTGCTTACAACGGAGATCGTTAGTGGGACATGTTCATCTGCGCAATGCGCTGACCGGGATGCTTATCAAGGGGCACAGAAGAGTCCTGCGGTGGCCAGAGAGTGTCAGAAGATCAACAGACCATGATAATGGCAGTGCTTCCACCAACACGTAGCCGCGCAAGAACAAAATCCGGAACAGATTTTGGCGCAATATATGAAGAATTGCGGGCAGTCTATTGTGTCGCCGACAAAATAAAGGAGCACTAAATCCACCTCCTGCCACAATTCGTCTCCCTGTGAGCAGTGGAAAATTACGGGGTATTTTCAAAGTTGTTAAAAACCCCTGGAATTAATTTCCTATAAACCTGGACCCCTCTCCCCGCCCCCCCTAAATAAACAATGCCATCTAAGAAACTAAATTTTGTTCGAGCTCTGCCCTATCATCTGCAGCATGTACGCTCTCTTCAAGGCTTGGCCAGCATCCGTAATTGCCGTGACCAGGAGATTGAGGAAGATTTCTGCTTGCATTTTAGCGCAGCAAGTAGGTTCGTTGTGGTGCCATGCGTCTCCAACTGTCGATAGACAGATTGATGTTCCTGTTACTATTTCAGCTTCGAAACCTTCTAGCGCCTCGGCGAGACAGAATAACCGGTTATACTCAGCGCTATCTCGACCCTCAAGCGACTGAAGCCTTCCTAGCTTTGATCATCACCTCTTCGGACTCGGAAACTGCATATATATATATATATATATATATATATATATATATATATATATATATATATATATATATATATATATACACTGTGGTAATGGCGTAGAATAGTGGCATTGCTCACGCCCAGGTAGTCACTCTGTCATATCCTTCCAACAGACCTGTGGCGCATGCCAGATGGGTAGGAAACACCACTGATCGCATATTGCTGCACCTAGAAAACTTTCTGGTGAATAGAGGTACTTATCCGTATGCAACAATACGTTTGCGAAAAAGCAAGTCATCTGTCGACCTAGTAACGACCACGCATCATTAGAAACGTCGTAATCCACTGAAACGAAAAAAGTGAAGTTGTCGCATCGTCCCTTATTTTCATCCCTTAACCTCCTTCTTAATCTGTAGGGTAGCAAACCGAGCGTGCGTCTGGTTCACATCTCTTGGTTCCCTTCTCCACACTCCAACGCCACCTGCTGTCTTTATTATATCAGGGGTGAATTCTAAGATCTCCTCTGCCTGGCGAAAATTTCAGTGCCCTCAAGAAAAAATCCGTGGAAAGCGTAAAGACCATTGTCAGTTCCTGTATAATTATTTAGTGAGGGTTCAATTTGTGGTAAGCGATATATTTCATTATAGAATAAAAGTTAGAAATCGAAAGACAACTTTCATGCTGGTGGAAACTGCATCCACAGCCTCACCAATAGGCGGAAGAACATGATAATAGTGGACATCTGTGTTTCCGTATAGCTCGTTACTTTCGGGAAGAAATATTTATGCAGGCTCTTAGTGATGATAAAAGGACTGTGCTGTCTCCCATGGTGCACTTCAAGCTTCAGTGCGAGGTGTTGATTACGTCTAGATACCTCATTCTTGGACGGCTGCAGCTTTCACCGACAACAGGGGTGACTCTGGCGTGTGCAGGTAATATATTGGCCCGCTACCCTGCTACAATTAACGGGACGACTATCACTTCGGCATTTCCCCACAAGTTTCTCGATAACCGCACACATCATGGTTTATCTCAGCGGAAGCACGTTTTGACGCTAAAGAAAACTAGGCAGTTTTGTTCAAGCCATCCGACGTCCGCCCGAAAAATTGTTTGCGCGATTTAGACCATTTATTAAAGCTCTACTAGGTGTACATATTCTTCTTGTATATTTATGGTACAAGGCTACTGTAATTCCTCCATTTAGACAATCTTTTATTCGTACTTTTGAAACCACTGTTACTCGCGAAATCAGGTTCTCCTGATAAGACAAACCAAATAAGTGTTTTCAACGTGGAACATTATAGCAGAACCTTATGCCCGCCTAGCTCCAGTTTACATGCCGCAAAAGCCAGTTCGTGCACTATGCACAGGTATCTACCACTTGCAAGCGGCACTATAGTCTCGTCATTGACAACCTCTGGGGGGAGACTGTCAAGTCGTAATAAAATTAACTGTCATTGAACTCTGCATTTTCTGACTTGCTAGAAAATCCGTTTTGGCCTTGCATGTTTATGCAGTGTAGAGGTGATCTACACTGCCGAAAAGTCACCTTTAAAATATACTGGAAGAACCAAGCTTGACTTGAGATATTTGTAACCGAGAGCTTGCGCATTACCACAAGAGACGGGTTGCATTTTTCAGCGATGAACATGTTTCTCAGCTACCATGGTGGACCTTGAAGATTAAGTGGTACTTTTATTCAGCATTAAGGAGTTTTGCTTACAATATGGATTTAGCGTGCTCAAGCATTCTTGGCGTACCCAAGTCGCCACTGCCGGCTAGCGTTGTTTTGCACTCCCCGCTGTTTGTGTCTCCGAGCTTTAGGTGCGCAAAACCTACAGCTCCCTAGTCAGAGGAGGCTTTAGCTTGGGCCCACCTCCGATACCGCCCATTCGAATACATGTCATCATCATCAACAGCTATTTTTATGTCCACTGCGAGACGAAACCCTCTTCCTGCGATCTCCAATTACCCCTGTCCTGCGCCAACTAATTCCAACCTGCGCCTACTAATTTCCAAATTTCATCCTTCCACTTAGTTTTCTCTGGTCCTCGACTGCGCCTCCTTCCTCTTGGCACCCATTCTGGAACTCTAATGGGCCACCGGTTATGCACCCTACGCTTTACATGGCCTTCCCAGTTCCATTTTTTTCTGTTAACGTCAATTAGAATATCGGTTATCCCTGCTTCTCTGATCCACCTCACTCTCGTCCTGACTCTTAACGTTACTCCTAACGTTCTTCGTTCCATCGCTCTTCACGCGGTCCTTAACTTGTTCTCGAGCTTCTTTGTGAACCTCCGATATTCTGCCTCATATGTTAGCATCGGTATTTAGTGCTAAGTTCCCACTCAGGATCTGGCAGTGCCTGCCATATGCACTCCAACCTATCTTTAGTTTTCTAAATTTCCATGATCAGACTACCCTTAAAGTAATTGACCTAGATAAACGCAGTTCTTTAGGCACTCTAGAGGCTCACTGGTGATCCTCAACCCATGTTCCCTGGCCAGGATATTGAATTTACCTTTGTATTCTGAATATTAATCTTCAACCCCCTTCACAATCTCTCAGCTAACGTCCTCAATCATTTGTTGTAATTAGTCCCCAGTGTTGGTAAATGGGACAATGTCATCTGCAAATTAAAATACATGTAAAACGCAGAAATGCTCTTCTGAGATACCACCTCGACCGATTTTACGGGGTCTTCTTGCATTTGAGAGCGTAAGGTACGTAGCAATGACTGTTGGAAAGGGACATTCAATTCGGAGCCGAAACATCCTTTAAAAAATTGAAGAAAATTTGTAAGTTCGAAAAAACGGAAACACGAAGTTTACAAATACGTAACTCTATACTAAAAACAGATGCCGGATTTCCGTTGATTGAATCCGTTAGAACATCCAAAGCTGCCAGGTTTGTTATAAATTATAACTGGCGTGAATATGCAACATTGTTTAAAATGGTTTATCAAACTACGTGTTCACATTTTAGTAGTATCTTAGGAGCCACGTGTAATACACCAATTTTGTTCGTTTTAGATGTGCTATTAGATGCAATTAACAAAATTGCTATAAAATTTTTGGCCGCCGTGTTACAGAGTTGCCAAATTTAAGAGTCTGGTTCTCTGAAAATTCCTGATGTTAAAGAACTTTATTAAAATGTCCCCGAACTAGATCAAAATTTCCTTGCAATGGTTTCTGTACTTTCGCGTTTTCTTTTAATTGCAACTAAGCTCATCAAATTTGGCGCGGTGGTTGCCGCGAAAACGATTTCTCCTTTCTCGTGTATACAGATGGGAGCGCCAGAGCTAAAGCTTCCTCTTAAAACGTGTTCAGTCACAAGCGCAAAGTGCTCGACCTTGAAGAAAGATGCCAGATCGCCGCAGTAAGATGACAGACGCGCAGCGAATTTCGGGGGCGAACGCCTCCACCATCGCCAGCTAGAAGATAGGCGTGCCCCCTATTATGCGTAACCACTTATATGCCTACGCAACGAGGAAACCTGTCCATCCTTCATGCAACACGAATCGCTATAAATAAATCAATGTATAGGAAACAGAATAAAGTCGAAAGCAAAAACATTGGCGGTTGAAAGTTGTGAACCTAGGACTCCGCGCTCAGAAGCCGAGTGTCTTACCCACTGGGCTAAGCAACCTTCTTTTTTTGCTTTTATTTTTTTTTACACATTGCACAGTACAATCACAGAAAAGGATGCATTCGAGGGAACAGTCTCTAGGGACTGGCTTGTTGGTGAATCAGTTGTTTAGCCCAATATTAACGGGGTCAATCAAAGCTGGGCTTAACAGCCACGTTTGGAGAATCTCAAAGGAGGACAGTTTCTGTGGAGGCTTTTTGAAAGATTTGGGGATGTTGGAATAAAAACCGCCTCTAGGGCCACATGTAGACTCCACCTCGAGCGCTGTAGAAATTAGAAAAATTACGATTTTGCGAAGATTTACTGCCAAACATGCCACACCCCTGGCGAGTTTCAGTGGTCGCGTGATGGGCCTTCAGATGGGGCGTTTCTTTACCCATGGAGTTACGCGCCGCGGTTGCTCAGTGGCTATGGTGTTAGGCTGCTGAGCACGAGGTCGCGGGATCGAATCCCGGCCACGGCGGCCGCATTTCGATGGGGGAGAAATGCGAAAACACCCGTGTACTTAAATTTAGGTGCACGTTAATGAACCCCAGGTGGTCGAAATTTCCGGAGTCCTCCACTACGGCGTGCCTCATAATCAGAAAGTGGTTTTGGCACGTAAAACCCCATAATTTAATTTTTTTTTTTTACCCATGGAGTTTCATATGCCTTCACCGACCGAAATGCCACCGATCTCTGAGGGCTCACTAGGTTCGCGTCGCGCAACCCTGCTATAACCACTTCATAAGGATAAGAAGTGATGTGGGTCTGTATGGATCTTATCCCGGTTGATTATGGTTCGGCGTGTATGAGTAAGGTGCGAAAAAGCAACGAGAGCTTAGAATGGTCGGAGCAATTCTGATAAGGCTGATAAGGACCGATAAGGGTTGATAAAAAGGTTGAATAAAGTCCTCTAAGATTGATAAGAACCGATAAGAGCTGATAAGGGTTGTGTTATGTCCGTAAAGGTTGACACTGTTGGCATACTGTATGTCGACATACTGTTGTAGCAATGTTGTGCGGCAATAACATAACGATTACTTGAGATATTGTGGTGGGTAATGATGCTGCGGCTGCGTTTCGCGTTCACCCGTTTCGCAGCCCAACGTGCGCTCCATCTTTCTGAAGTGCAGAAACAATGCACGCGGCGTTCACTCTGAGACAGCGTTAGCCGCAATCGGCGGCTATCGCTGGAACATCATCATTTCAAACAGCTCTTTGGTCATACTTAGAAAATTCCAAATGTAGAATGATGTGCATTTTTTTTGCTTCAGTGTGTGCGTGTCGGCCCTAACGTTCCGTGAAATGTTAGCTGCCATGTTTCGTAACTTCTGAAGGTGTGATTTTTGTTTTGTTTTTTGGGATTTGCTACATGTGCATTTTTTCAGTACCTGTTCCTAGCCATTTTTTTCCCCTATTAACTTGTGCCTGGCTTCTTAACTTGGTTATTTCTGTCTTCAGCCGTTTATATTCTGTGCTGTAAATTCTTAAGTTTTCTTTGATGAATCCCCCCCCCCCTATGTAATGCGCGCGTTCGACCTTTAGGGTATTGAAATAAATAAATAATTAAAAAGCTATATTTCGCAAAATCAGTTAAGAGTTTTATTGGTTTGATGGCCGCACGCGAGCTTATCGCGCTCCGTCCAGCCACGAGCTTGTATGGTAGCGTTCGCGGTAGTTGTCGGCTGACCGGCCGCGGATTCAAGCTCTGCTTCACGCATGCGACTGCAATTGAAGCCCCTGCGAAGATCTCACTCCAGATTGCCGATGTGGTCTACTGGTCAAGAAAATGTCACACTTTCGCCATAGGACGAAACAATGCGTATGATAGCAACATGTAAGAATATTACATGCAGTGCAAGACTCGTAACTGTACTGACAGCATGGATTGAAGTAAGCATAAGCTGACAATTTCATTTGTGCTTGTTAATTAAAGCCAATGTCTTTCTCGGTGACTTTAACACCATTTTTCCGTATTGGGTATGTTTCAAACCTTTTTCCTGAGCCGATCCCTGAGGCCGTGCAGACCTGCGCCTATAAGATAATTTCATTTTCAGAGTTGAGTTCTGTTGTTTTGTACTTTTAATATTTAAGTCTGAGAGCGTTTGTTATAGAAAGTGTCAGCGTTTTTTTTTCGCGACATTAGTTTGTGGGCTGCAATCAAGGAAGTTTTGGGCAAGAACTTTACCAAGAATGTAAGGCCTGGTATGAGCAGCTTGTGATGCAGGCTCAATTGACGTCAAAGCTGTTTGTTGAAAAACGGTCACAAAGCTTTTAATACAACCAATCTAATTTAGAAACACATAAAATAAAGGCTCAGCGAAAAACTCACAAGAAACAACATGCAGTCAAGAGCTATAACAGTACCAACAGCACTCGAGTTAAGGACAGTCTGCGAAAGTGAGCACTTGCAACAGTTCCACACGGAGGGGCGGAGACGAGGCGACGAAAGAAGCGGCGTTGGTCTCACCAAAAGGTCGACGGGGTTGACCGACGAACGGGCGACCAGAGCGTAGCAGCTCTGGCTTGGGAAGGGGACGGAGGCGACTTGGTAGCAGAAGGAGGCGGTGTTCCGGCCAGGCATCTGGGTGCAAACTCAGGCCCGTAGCCCGACTGCCCACACTCTGCCTGCGGGCGCAGAAGTTGGCTGGTCTCGAGTACCAGACCGTGATCGGGAACGGCTTGGCAGGAGGCCCCGGTCGGGTGAAGTCCTGGAGGCTCGTGTCCGGAACCCAACAGGCCGTCTTCAGCTCCCTGTTCGGAGGCCGATCTTCACCCTGGCGTCGTTTCCTGAAACCCTCCCTCTGTTCTGCCCGTGCACATCGCTTTTCTGCCCCTCTGGTCAATTCGTCTCTTCCATATTGGTGATCCTGGGGGCCCTGTGTTCATCGTTGATTCGCCCCTGGGCGCTCCGTGGACTTTCCCGGTTGGGTCACTTTCCTTTTGTTTTTGTCTTCTTGCGATGCGTGTTCTCCTGCCTGATACGCTTCAATGTCGTCGTCTTTCACACAGCACGGCATTAACCTCCACGCGAGCAACCTTTGTTGTCCTCTTCTTCCTCTTCTTCCATCACGGCACTGTCTCGCGCACTTCACACATCACACAACTTAGTTATAGAATCGCGTGGTGATATAACCCGTATATACCGCATGTCAGAAAGCGTGGCATTGCACATAACATACTTACACCTAAATATATACGCAACCTCTTGCTGACAACGACGGTGACAACGGCGACAAAAGTTCGCTTGGAGTGTTTAGATAATTGCTACCTCAATAAAATTTCAAAATCGAGCTTTCTACAATGGCTTGCAGCCGCCACACTCCCCGGAAAGCAACGCCTCGCCGGCTGCCAAAGTTGCGATTTGGTGCCGAGAGGGGGAGAACAGATGATGATGTCATCATCGGCAGAACTTTACTGCCATCTGGTAGCAGCAGCCGGAAATGAACCAGCTGGTGGGTATGCGCGTGACCCTTTGGTTACCATATTTTTTTTTCCAAATTTTCACAATCCGAAGTAAGGGTGTGGGCCTTACACGCGGGCGAGCTTTACAAGAGTAAATACGGTAGGTGTCGTTTTGTGAGACACAGCATTCTACGCTGCAGTCGTCTTTCAAATTGCCAGAGCAGTATTTTTGTGATAACTGCAGTGAGTGAAGAAAAGGAGCTACGACGCACGTGCAGACACGTGGAGCAAAGAGGAAAAGTGAAGCAGACCTCGCGAAGTCTGGGAATTGATGTTATGCGAAGCATTTTCCTGATAGCTCACTAACCCAGCGTTGTTTTGTATTACACAAACCGTTGCCTGGTGGACCAGTGTGTTTGCGTAAGACGAACAGCTACGTGCCTAACACGAGCGTGCGTCCATGAGGGCACTCCTGCCAGATAAAGGAGCTTACGGCATGCTGATTGTCGGGTTCTTCATTGGTACTGGACCTGCCTAAGCGAGCGAAAGATGAATTGTGACTTGATCTGTGCATAAGTGTTACACAATCTTACGTACTATCTATAGCTATATCACGTGATCTACGTTAAGACAACGAAGGCGTTTGCAATTTGACAATGAAATGTTAGATCGTGTTTCACCTGGGCCGATCATAAAAGCAATACAACGTCTCCGCGTTTCTACGTGTCGTTACCTGCAATGAAGAAGCTATTGGGAGATGTGGGGCCGCTCCCGGAAACAGATGTGCGGGGAACCTTGGCTATGGAGGAAGTACATGTAGATAGACCTGGCCGCGACGCACTCCGCGTCGGATTGCATCTTTTAGTGACTCGCAGGCCGCTTATAAAAATTGTAAGCGTCGTGGATTTATGCCACTGGCCTGCGAAATTCGGAGTAAATCTGGGACTCGAGCTGATATCGGCACCAGACCACCAGGGGGTTAAGGAAAGCCCGCATGCACAGGCTTCGGCCCGAGCGTTTCTTGGCCGTGATCCTTCTACTTCCTCCATTTATGGCATAGACTCCTCCTCTTTGTTAGGAATATACTCAGAGATATTATAGCATTTGCGCCTTGAGAGGCAAACGCAGCCGGTGCCCACTAAGGGTCTTAATAAATCAGAAGTCTCGCCTCCGTTCGCCACAAACTACGCCGTTTAATAATGCTGCTAAGCTTCACAGCCATTAAGCCCGAGTCATTTTCGACGCGGTGTAAATTTTGTGGCCAGAAGGCATAGCTATGCCATATGCCACGGGCTTTTACGCAAAATAGCCGTATTACCATAATGAATCAGGCAACGTGGGAGGCCTGGGAAGCAGCCCTATCCAGCTCCGATCTGGAGTAGCAGCGAGCCCTCGTTGAATGATCAGGGGAAGCGGTTTTTGTCAACAGTGTGCCGAACTAGGTACCTGACCAGTCTTCCCGTAACCCAAGCTGTTCTTGGTTTCGTATAGAATTTTGTATCACCATCATCCGCTTAACACAGCGTCTGAGATCGCGAGCTGTTACCAGGAAAGAACACGATAAACTAGCACGTGACGCAGGCGCCAAGCGTCTCTAAATGCTAGTTGGCTTTCGCACGAAAGGGTTACGCCTGCGATCGTACCCTAGGGGTTAGAATATTGGGCTGCTGCCCAAGTGTTAGTTCCAAGCATCAATTCCAGTGCCGGTCACGAATTTATCTTATTACAGAAGTCTGAAACAAGACTAGAAAGGAAGTGCCTACCTGCCAACCGACCTATTTATAGCGAAGTGCCTGGAGTGAGGCCAGGAATGGTCTCATTAAAAATGGGCTCCAGTCCACGCTATGAACGTGGCTGGCTAGCGAAGCCGTGGCATATCACCTGATCCGATATACCAATGTTACGTAGCCTGGAACTGGGTCCTGCCGAGCCATCAGCATGACGCCGTTGTGCATATTGAGGCAGCTGTTCCCGTCGCCGCTCATCGTGTTGGCGCTGGTCTTAGGCGTCCTATGCGAGGCCTATTCATTGAGCTATTGAAGCCCAAATGAAATCAGTTTCTCGGTGGGTTTTTCTTTTACGATTGAAAAGTAGTTAAGTCACTTCCTGTTTCGTATGCTACAGTTACCGTTTCCCGGCAACTGAAGGACACGCAAACGTAATATTTGCCGCGAATAGCTTACTCGGAACTCTTTGGACGAAGGCGAGCTTTCTGGTTCTGTTATTCTTTCCTCCACACGGCTGGCGCCACTGCTGCCGCGGATGTGAGGAGGCAAGCGCGATCTGGTGGTGCTGCAAGAAACCCAGCGGCGCACGCGGCGCGCTGGGTTTTTGCCGAGGCAGTTTTTGCCCACTGACACGACAAATGAATTGGAGAGTAGAGGTATACAGCTTCGCTGTAAAAAAATATGAAAGACGATGATGACGAAGTGTGGCGACGGGGTCAATCACAATTGGACCGCGTGTGCTAATCATATGGCTCAATGGGCGGTGGCCTCGTGGGCCTCGTGGTGGCCTCGTGGTGGCCTCGTGGTGCAGCGATACGGCCATGTGTTCCAATCGTGCTCCCAAAATGTCTATGGAAAGGGAGAGGGGAAGACAGGCGGCAGAAGAGGGAAGGCGGATGTCATCAGCCGAAATCAGGCGCAGATGACTTTCCTGGAGACCCCAACGCTCCAGAGCCAGCGACCAAGGCAGCCTACCGGGAACTGCTCAGCAGAAGCGAGATCCGAGGCCGCCTGGGGTTCCGAATGCATGGGGCTCACCGCCGAGATCGAGGACGGCTGTGCGAATGAGCACTGCCGAGCGCCAGGCTTGGGTCTGTATGAGTGCCTGGGACAACTACAGCCCTGACGCACGGCCCCAGTACGTGTTATCTGCACCCCCATCTCCACCAGCCGCCGCCGCCCACCATCGCGACAACCTCGCACCGTCTCAGACCACCAGAACGAGCGGCAACAGCACGAGCTACGCCACACATGCCCGTCAGAGTCTAAGTGAACGTACACTAACCATGAGAGCGCCGACCTTCTTGTTGACTTATAGGCAGCGCTAACTTAAGGATAGTGATTCACGTACGAACTCCTAAAACTCTATATTGTTGCAAAGGCCGTGTCGTTCCCTTGCCCTTTGCGTATGCCTTGCTCGATAGCTCTGTCTTGTTGTGAATATACTTGAATTTGTTTAGCAATGTCGCTTCTTGACACTGCCTCTTGTGCCTATTCCTCGACGCGCAGCATGTCGGCAAGGGTAAAGAACACCGGTAATAAAATCCTACAATAACGAAGCCTACATAAAACTCGGGTGACGCTCGGACGAGAACCTAGACATCATTTGCGTGCCGAATAAAACGAGACACTTCATGCTAGGCTGTTTCCCGTGTTTAGAAAAAATATGTTTTCTACGTACTGTCCATGACGGGCTATCGCCACACAGATCTGGCTATCACACGAATAACTATCGTGCATCACAGGTGCCCGAACGAGGAAGTCCCTTTGTTACGTAAAATAAGAATTATGTATGCCAGTTCAAGTGTCTACGCGTTGGCTTTGCCATGGAGAAGTTTGGTCGTTCTGGTTGAACTGACTCTAGCTCTTTCTTTCTCTACCGCTGACGAGTTTTTACCATTATAGATGATGAGTAGTACACACACACATCATGAGGTCATGTTTAGGATCGTAAATCTTTGAGAAATTCCCGGCACTTTTCGTCATTTCCGGTGGTGCAGAAAGGGAGTATGTAGGAAACCTGACAAAAGTAAGTCGGTCATACGTTGTTACTAATTCCAGGGGCATTGATGGAGTGATGCGGATTACTTTTGGCCGCCTGCCATCCTGTAACGCGCGGACAACTCACGAGTGTGGCTATTCCACTCATTTTGGAATCGGGCCCCCGCAGCTAATATTCGATTATGTCCTTAACTGGCTGCCATTACAAGACTGAGGTCGAAAGTATTGTGGCTACTCTGTTTCTCTTTGATGCGAAAGCGTCAAATGTCCCATTAATCGAAAAAGCTGGCTTTTGCATTATGCAGCAACGAAACCGCACCTAAAGTTCCACTGACGAAATGCCACTGTTTAAGTGGCATTCCGTCACATTCTTCTCGTTTCCGCGTGAATGAATTCTCAAAAGCTAAGGCTTGGGGTGTTGAAGGTCGGCAGGAGATTATCATGTAAATATCAAAAAGTTTGTATTGCATATTCATGTGTACGCTGGTTTGTAATTTTCTCTGGGAGATTTCCTGTGAGAACAAAGATAGCAGCGCGACGAAGACCACGGCCGCGTTCCTCGTCGAGCGAATATTAAGTGTCGGCGCAACGCCAACATCGAGAGTGCGAGACGGACAGCGTCTGTCGCAGCAGAGAGAGAGAAAGAAACATTTATTGATCGAAACAGTGTCTCGAGCAAGGCCCGGTGTCACCCGGAGGTGGGAAGGCTCCTTAGACCAAGAACCCTCCGGCTTCGACTGCCCTCTAAAAAAGAGAGAGAAAAAAAGAACAGTGAGGCAGAAGGAGGAAAGTTACGTTCCACGCATAATTTACGTTTAGTGACTGAATTGCTTTCCGGATGCAATAATATTACAGCGGGCGTTAAAGAAGAAGGCATGGGAAAAAAAGTAATGTTATGAAAATTATGGCTGCTACAGCCGTGGCAATTTCTAAACAGGGCTGATGTCATTCGTAGTTGGTATCCCGAAAGTAAATTCATTTCTTTTGCGTCGTGGTAATCACTCTCTTTCGTTTATTTTCAGAAGGCTGGAGCCTTCATAATCAAGGCTAGATCAAACGCTACCACAAACTTCATTTGCTGTTGTTTGTTTGTTTTTCAATGTGTGAATGGTCCCGCTACGTGAACTAAGAAGACATCCAACAAGAGAGCTTCTTGCTTGCTGTTTTCCAAGTGGCGAGTTACAGGCACATGAGTGCAGTGGTCAGATGACCTCAGCTGCTGTAAGAAGCAATGCTGCAGCAAACGGGCTGTGGTGCGTCGCACCGTTAAGCGCATAATATCTCTTGAGGTACCTATTTTCGGAATGGTCGGGGCGAATTTGTTTTATAGAAGAAAAGAGTACTCGTATCTCTTTTCATGTGTTTCACAAACACGTGTATGCGAAACACAACACACCCTTATTGGGTTGGGTCCTATATAGGGCCTAACAAGCGTGGTGTGGCGGGCGAGAAAAATTTCTCAAGTTTCACTCGTTTCTTACCGAGGCAAGCGTGAGGAACTGCTCACGTATTGGTAGCCTGCTCACGTCGACGTAACTTGTACGCTCTCCTGCCTTCTGGGACTTGTGTCCACTGAAAGCTGAGCGCACACGATGGCTAGATTCGAAGAAACAGGCGATTAAGTGCCGCCACGCGTTTCATGAGCGACGGCAGTCACGTCACGGATATTTCAAAATCTGCCGCAATCTCTGGCGACCCTGAGCTGTACGTTACTCTCGCCCGTCGTCGTTCGTCTCGTGTCCATAGCAGTTGCTATGGCGACTTTTGCCACCAATAAATTGGACAATAAATTTTCTTCTTTCCGTTATTCACTACTTTTCGGGATCTAATGCAATAAAAGTCAGTCACTGCAAACAACATACTTTGTTTTGTTTTTTTTGCATTCCGTAGTTTTGTGAAGTCGAATGTGTCAACAAGCGATGAAGTAACACATGCGTCCTTGACAAAGTTGATCGAGGGTTCGTGAAATCTCCTGGAACACTGCTGCTCCGCCGGGGTAAGTGTAGAAAACTATGCTGCGAGGGGCTCTATATGCAACACTCTAGCCTTCAGGCAGCGTATATAAAGACGAACTTGACAGAACTGATTTGCCCGACTATGCTTCGTCTGTGCTCGGATACTGTGAGACTCGGAAATGTCCTGAGTTCGTCGAAATAAAACTTACCGCAATCCACTAACAAAGACGATTCGTTGGCGTCCAAACCATACAAAGAGCACCAACGCCTGTAGACATGACTCAGCTTCGCTTCAGAACAAAGAAAGCGCAGAAACAATGCGAAAGATGCCATGAAAAAGCGAGAAAAAAAACAAGCGCAGACAATGGATCCAAATAAGTCGATGAAAATGAACGCACAAATGACATAATGGAGCAGGTACAACGAATTGTGATCTGCATATAGCGAAGTTTGTGTGAGTGCATAAAGAGTCGAAGCACGAGTACACACATGCAGTAACTCGCACGCACACACGCACACAAGTGGAACCACACGCAAATTATACCAATCCTTTCGTTAAGCGTAGTTGCTGTCTACTAGCGAGTACGATGGACGCCTTGAACGCATCACGCATTTCAGAGGCAGCATGCGAATACGTACAGTGCTCAGTGATTGAAACGCGGTACTCAGACAGCATGGCGGCCGGCAGTTTATTGCGTCGCCGTTGGAAGCTGGGGACATTGATCTCATGCACTTATGTGTCACACGAAAACGCATCGTCATTTCGATCCATCGTGACAAAATTGGGCCTCCTCAGCGATCAGCCAGCGCTCACCGGTGGCGCAGGAACCACCGGCCCCCATACTGTCCTAGTATCGCGTTTCAGATGGCGAGCACTGCACGTGGCGCAATTCGAATTCATTATATCGTCAAGACTACAGATCATATTGCGAAAATTGCCATAGCACACTAGACGTACATCACTTGCTCTGGCCGTGTGGTCGGACCCACGCAAACAAGGATCAAGACTCCGCCAGGCTACAAGAAGCATTGCGCAGCACGGACCTGGCGGAGCAGCTCTGGGCTGTCCAGCGAGCCCACGATGCGGCCAGGGAGTTACAACTCCCGGTCCCAACGTGGGAGTAGCCCGCTCTATGGGACCTTGCGCCCCGTAGCTCGCAGGACCTTTCTATAAAGTTACTCCATCCATCCATCCAAGACTTCAGTCTATCATCAAGGGTATGTGCCATTGAGTTTGGATCCTTCCTGCACTGTCACCAGGATCGGCCCACATGATGATTTTTTTCTGTTGCCGGACACCGAAAGAACTACGGAAGGTTAGTCATATACAGCTTTCGCTGTAAAAAAAATTACACGCAGAATCTTCGGTGGGAGTTATCTAAATGATGCATAAGCAATTGCAACTAATGACCTCCTGTTTTGTCGTCGTATACTGCTGCGTTTGGTATAATTGCAAGAAACACCGCGAAAGCATCGTAAAACGGAGAAGTGCGGTTGCAGCGCCGAAAAGTTAACTCAGGCCAGATTGAGACAACGAAGAGGGATGATCAGTAGTAATGTTTACTCATCTTATTGATAGTTTCCAGAGGATGTGGACTTGAGATGAATGGACGTGGGATGAATGGACGTGGGAGATTTTCTAAATGACGCAAATATATATACAACATTTATTATGTACACCGTATCTTGTTTGGTTCGTCATGGTGCGTTTATTTACCTTCAGATTGGATGATGGTGCGTTTGGACGTTGACGCTGCTTCGTGGAAGATGAGCACTGGCCGATGCGTGCTGTAGTACGTGACGTAATTTAACAGCGTCACTTTCGGTAGACCTCGTACGTAGGCGTGGTTGATGACGCTGCCTCCTCTCGATGCGGTCCATTATCAACCGTGATCAACCGTACTCGATACGGCGGCGGCTGCGTATGGCCCGGCCGCGAGCACCTTATCTTGAAAGCGATATACGACGGGGACACAGTGCGCCGAATGCTGATATTGTCGTATGCGCTGTGTTCTCGCCGCTTCGTTCGCGCTGAAGCGAGAGGCAACACGAAGGTCAATTCGCTCGCTGCTGCGAGCCTTATAGTGAAAGCGATCGTCTTACGTGATGGACGGACAGACGGACGGACGGGTTCCCTTACTAAGTAGCCATTCAGATAGTTACGCATTTAAAAGAAAGAGATACTGCCACGTATTAGTTATCGCGCGGAAATGTACGTACTGCCACGAATCTGAGCTAAGAATGCCAATTCTTTATTAAGTGACCTTCTCCCCAGTAATGCAACCACCACTCGAGTAGCAACGATAGCGGCGAGTACGGTCACTGGACGTCGAACTGGGCCAGCTTCCACGAACATTTATTAAATAAAATAATAAATATTTTAACAACGATTTTAATAACGTATTATTAAACCTTCCCTGGAATGCTCTAACTAGAATGCTTTTTAGGGAGCATTCTCCTAAGGCAAAGGGAGCCCCTAATCTCACGCAGCTGTCTCTAGCTCGCGGCCGCTTTATAGACCATTGGTGCCACATCTCGATCAAATTACAGGTGGCACGCCAGGTATACATGCGGTATTATTCTGGCTAAACAGCTGGCTCGTTGGCACTCACATTTCCTAGTAGACATGTTCTAATACAATGGCCCAGTGCATTACTTCTCTACAGGCGACTTCTCACTGCAGCGCCTAGTAGAGCACGTATAGAATTTGCCGCAACAGAACGGTGGCGACGTTTGATACTGTGCCGGTGAAACCATAAGTCTGCGGGTGAAACAAGGCGTGCGCCAAGTTTTGGCTCTGTAACGACAGACGCATTTGCGACTCCGTCCTCGCCATTTCTACACTTTCTACTTGGCGAAGAGGTAGGCGACATGTATTGCAATATAACCTGGACAAGACAAGCAATAGTGCATCCAAATGTGGAATTAAAATGCATGCACCACGAAGTACGTACTTTCTTTGAAATTCGACCGCGAAGGAGCAGTTAACAGGAAGAGTGATGTATACTATAAGCACGCATTTAAGCAACATGGTGCGTGATCTCCGCAGTGCCTCCTTCATTTCGCAACGAAAGACGCAGAGAGGAATCCGGGAATAAACCTGTTTATTTACAGTAGAGCAGTAGATGCGGTGTAATTACACGTAGACAATTTTCTTACACGTATACATTACGCACGTAAACGGAAAGTGTGCGGGTCTTAAGAAAGCATTCTACATTTGCGACATCCAACTCTTGTGCAATAGACCACGCGGGTATACTAGCGCGCATCCTGCTTACATGAAAGCGATAGCTCCAGCAAGACGAGTTTCCGAGAGTGAGTGGCAAGACGTCAACGCTCAGCACATACAGACGTGCGGTAGTCAGCAATCAGCACCTTGCGGTTGTTTGTAAAGACGGGGCGCGTGGGACGCACGTTGAAGGGTAAATATGAATGCTAAGTTAACGTGCGACGAGCTCAAACCCACTGAACTCGGTCGCATGCATCTTTGCACTGCCGATACAGTGGCTTTGAAGCAATCAGCTGCTTTAGGTAAGTAAGTAGACATCTCGCTACCACCGTAGCGCTGGGCCATTTCGTCGGCGCTTTTCAAACCTAGCAGTGTATACGTCATGGTCAGAGCAGTTCGGCACAAAACGTATGTACACACCAATGCAATTTTCCTACTCGCCGGTCAGTCACAACGCAACGGCGCAATGTCCACGTAATGAGGCTGGAACCGCACCCACGGACGACAAATATAGCTGGCCCTCCGCTTGTTTACATTCGGCGAACTGACGACCCAAGCTGCGCGGAAAAGCTCCTTCTTCACTTCTCTGAAAATGTTTTGGGGAGCAAAAGATGGCGTACGAAATCATCCCTGCGTCTTCGGTCACCGAAACAACATCTTCCAGTTGGCATGGCTGTGGCGAAAGGACACCGAGACACAAAAAACAGTGCGCCGATTGACAACTGTGCTAACAGGCCCCGCTCTTCTTCCACAGAGTGCATTGTCTGGGCAAGAACCCTACTGTCGAAAAATGTCGCACAGGTGCATAACATAATAAAGAACACCGTTTCTTTATTCGAGCAATTAAAACACATTATGTGTCCCGACGCCTGTTGCGTTGCTAAAAACGGTTAACGAAAATCATGCTGAAATGTTTATTTTTTGCTTTTCTTTTCCTTTTTACTGCCAAATATGCTTCTCTTCTTAATTCTCACAAGGTGACATCGCTGGTTCGTTCTAAGAAATTTGTCGTCCGAGTTACACAATATTTAGCATTAGGAACCGACCTTTTCAAGTAAAATTTCCCATCCTGTATTCATAATCGACTGTTGACTAGGTGCAAAGCGGCGATGATCTAGGGAGCGCTTAATAACGCGTTATTAACGCGATAGCATCAGGGGCACCAGTGTCGCAGATGACGCGGCGACGGCGTCCCGCGTCCAGCGTCGACCATCGTTTCGGCAAAAGGCACTCCGAACCATGCATACCCCACCGCTCTTATACCGCCAAAGTTGCTCATACCTTGCCTTTCATTCTTTACGAAGTTATTCCTCGGAATTTTGCCCCGCAGGGGCGTCTGCGCAAGCAGGCGTTTGGTGTGTTGCGACACCACGGACCCGAGCGCACGAGGGTTGGACCCTCCCGCGTGTAGCCGTGCGCGGCTTAGCCGTGTCCGGGGAAAGGGGGATCCT
Organism: Dermacentor albipictus; assembly: GCF_038994185.2. Taxonomy (NCBI): domain Eukaryota; kingdom Metazoa; phylum Arthropoda; class Arachnida; order Ixodida; family Ixodidae; genus Dermacentor; species Dermacentor albipictus. Next base: position 57,231,850 of record NC_091827.1, on the reverse strand, counting down.
GGTGGTTGAGCCGATGCCGGGTGATAGGACCTTTAAGGCCCCCCGGCGGAGGCAACACACCTCTTTGGCCTCTGCTTCACGTAGACGGCACCCCCGGGCTGACCCACCCGGGGGAAATCGGTAGTCGCCTCTTCCTATCTCTCCCTTCTCAAACCTTCGTCTTTATCTCTCACTTTGTCTTTCCTGTCTTCTTTTTCTTCTGATAACTTCCAATATTCCTGGCGGCGAGGGTTAACCTGGTGTGCTATGACCTACCTTGGTTATAACATAAGTGGTTATAGCGACGATGTACAGTTGGCATGGCAGGGCTTGTTTCACCACATACCTTGCCGTGTCCCCTTGTTGGGCTCGGTGGTGGGTGACTGGCATCGTTGCTGAATACTCAACATATTTCATGGGAACTTCCAACCCTTTTTCAACCGATCGTCCCTCTAAAAGGGGGCGCACCGATGCTACATTTCAGTTTTCTCTAAAACCCTCTCAGACTTTCCCGAAATTTCACGTTGTACACAGTGACAAACCTGACAAGAAGGCACGAACTATTTCACCATTCATTGTGGCGAAGTATCTCACAGAGACCATTGGAGGCGGCTATAAAATCACCAAGCTGGCCAGTGGGGACCTATTACTTGAACTGAAAGACAAAGCGCAACATGACAAGCTAACGAACCTTGTACAACTTGGAGACATCCCTGTCAGTGTAACAGCACACCGAACCATGAATACGGCCAAAGGCGTAATCTCTGACATCGACTTGATGGACTTGACCGATGAAGAACTCCTGGAAGGATGAAAGGATGAAAATGTAATAAGCGTACAAAGAATTAAGATCAGACGGGACAACAAGGAGCTGCCAACTAAACACCTAATAGTTACCTTTGGCTCTAGCACGTTACCAGAAACATTAGAAACTGGATATATCAAAATCAGAGTACGACCATACATCCCCAACCCGCGACGCTGTTTTAAATGCCAGAGGTTTGGCCACGCTTCCCAGAGCTGCCGAGGGCGGCTAACATGTGCGAAATGCGGCATCAATGATCACTCTGCAGATGACTGTAAGGCTGAGCCCCGTTGTAGTAATTGTAACGGTGGCCACCCTGCATATTCACGATCATGCGCAGTCTGGAAAAAAGAAAAAGAAATAATTACGATAAAGGTAAAAGAAAACATAACTTTCAGAGAAGCAAGACAACGCATCTCACCAACATTTGCACAGAGCACATCTTTCGCCGAAGTGGTACGTCGGGGGGCAGTACCACAACGGCACTTGGCGGATGCCAGCGCAACGCATAGCGAGCGTGCGGCAACGCCACCCACCCCCACGGTGGGAGCAGCGAAGGCTGCTCTACCTCTCCCGAATTTGTCCACAGTGGAGGCCTCTGCTGGTGCTGGCACCAGTCAGCCCAGCTCCGAGGTCAAGACAAACCCACCAACCACCAGGACGGTGGGCTCCAAGGCCTTGTCTTTAGAGACAAGGTCTTCGCGTAAAACACACCGCTCGCAAGAGCGCGTGTCCAGTGCCTCTCAAGAGGCCATGGACACAACACCCAGTCAGAAGGCGCAGTTGACGCCTAAGGAGCGGCGCGACATTGTCGACCGCTCCAAGAAAGACAAAACTCCAATTACAGGGCCTCAAAAGGGCGCTGTAAGCTAAATCAAGTCCTCTTTGACACATAGCACAACATTGATTTTAATATGGATACACTGATTATTCAGTGGAATATCAGAGGCCTGCTTTGCAACCTCGATGATATCCAAGAACTCCTTAGTCAACTAACTCCTAAAGTGCTGTGTGTCCAAGAGACTCATTTGAAATCTAAACACAAACACTTCCTACGTCAGTATCTTATTTTTCGGAAGGATCGCGATGATGCCCTCGCGTCATCCGGCGGCGTAGCCATCATAGCTGACAAATCTATAGCCTGTCAACGCTTACAGCTACAAACACCCCTTGAGGCAGTGGCCATTCGAGCTGTACTGTTAAATAAGCTGATAACCATCTGCTCCCTATATATACCGCCGCATTTTCAGCTCCACAAACAGGAATTTCAGGCACTAATAGATCAGTTGCCTGAACCATATCTTGTGCTTGGAGATTTAAATGCGCACAGCAACCTGTGGGGCGACTCGCGCTGCGACGCGAGAGGTCGCTTGATTGAACAGTTCCTTTTTTCTTCAGGTGCATGTCTTTTGAACGGGAAGGAGCCCACGTATTATAACATGGCAAACAAAACATATTCCTCAATAGATATTAGCATAGCATCTCCTACTCTTCTACCTTACTTTAAATGGAAAGTTATTAAAAACCCATACGGTAGTGATCATTTCCCTGTAGTTCTAAGCACACCAATGGCTAATGAATGCCTTCCACAATTACCTCGCTGGAGAACTGACTCGGCTGACTGGGAAACGTTCAAAAAGCTTGCTTGTTTATCCTGGGACGACATGTGTGCTTTAAGCATAGACGCTGCTGTTGAATATTTTACGGCTTTTCTCCTTGACACCTCCGCCAAATGTATCCCTGTAACAAGTGGATTGTCCACAAAACGCCGTCTACCGTGGTGGAACGATGAGTGTCGGAAAGCGCGAAAGAAGCAAAACAAGGCATGGGGTTTACTTCGGGATTCTCCGACAGCAGAAAATCTAGTCAATTTCAAGCAGGTCAAATCCCAGGGTCGAAGAACGCGGCGACAAGCTAGAAGAGAGAGTTGGAGAAAGTATATATCAGGCATTAACTCTTACACGGACGAAACAAAGGTTTGGAATAGAGTTAATAGAATAAAGGGTCGACAGTCTTACTCTCTGCCTTTAGTGAATACTCAAGGCGACAGCATGGAAGATCAGGCGAACTTTCTTGGCGCACATTTCGAACAGATATCCAGCTCGTCGCACTACTCTGAAACATTTCAAAGGTACAAAAGGCAAATAGAAGAACAACCATTAGAACGGAAAAGCACAAAATACGAGGCATACAATAGACCCTTTTGCATGGCAGAGCTTCAGGCAGCACTAAACAGCTGCAACCAATCTGCCCCCGGATCTGACCGCATCCTATATGAAATGCTCAAACACCTGCCACCTGAAACACAAAAAACCCTTCTTTGTCTCTACAATTCTATATGGTCGTCCGGCCGCATTCCCTCTGCTTGGAAAGAGGCCATCATAATTCCTATTTTGAAACAGGGTAAGGACCCTTCCTTGGCAAATAGTTATAGGCCCATAGCATTGACGAGCTGCTTATGCAAAGTTTTTGAAAAGATGGTAAACAGTCGCGTGGTCCACTATCTAGAAATAAACAAGCAATTAGACCCATATCAATGTGGTTTCAGAGAGGGCAGATCGACGACAGATCAGCTGGTGCGCATGGAAACGTACATCAGGGATGCCTTTGTCCACAAACAACTTGTATTATCAGTATTTCTTGATATGGAGAAGGCGTATGATACTACGTGGCGCTTCGGGATCCTTCGGGATCTTTCTGCAATGGGCATTCGCGGCAACCTGCTGAGAATAATTGAAAGCTATCTCTCTAACAGGACATTTCGTGTTAGAGTTGGCAACGTACAGTCTCGACCATTTTTACAGGAGACAGGTGTACCGCAGGGTGGAGTACTGAGTTGTACGTTATTTATTGTTAAAATGAACTCCCTCCACACCGTATTGCCCCGCACACTCTTCTACTCCGTCTATGTGGACGATGTACAGATAGGGTTCAGGTCATGCAACGCTAGCATTTGCGAGAGGCAGCTACAACTTGGCTTGAATAGACTCTCAAGGTGGGCGGACGAGAATGGTTTTAAATTGAACCCCCAAAAAAGCACATGTGTCTTATTTTCAAACATGAGAGGTGTACTGCCACACCCAGACATCAATATTAATGGAGAAAGATTAACTGTTAGTCATGAACACAAATTCTTAGGTATTATTCTGGACACAAAGCTTAACTTCATTCCCCACTTAAAATATCTTAAAGAAAAATGCCTGAAGACCATGAACCTCCTCAAGCTGCTCTCTCGAACAACTTGGGGCAGTGACAGGAAGTGTCTCCTTAGCCTGTACAAGAGTCTCATACAATCACGCCTCGACTACGGAGCCGTGGTGTACCACTCCGCAACAGAGACTGCGCTAAAGATTCTCGACCCAGTCCACAACCTCGGTATACGACTGGCAACAGGCGCCTTCAGAACGAGCCCCGTTGAAAGTCTCTACGTTGAGTCCAACGAATGGTCCTTACATCTGCGAAGAATATTCTTAAGTTTATCATACTATTCTAAGGTAAAATCAGACACCGAACATCCATGCCATTCCATCGTTAGCGACCTGCGCGCTGCCAGACTTTACAGTAACCGTCCACGTATTAGAATCCCTTTGAGCCTACGCTTGGAAGCAATGGTAGACGAAACAGACATTCATCTCCCAGAAAATATCCTACCTCCCACTCGCCTTCCACCGCCTTGGGAATGGCAGACCATGGAGTGCGATATCTCGTTTGTCGAAATAACAAAACATGCACCTGAGGCACACATACGATCACACTTCCTCGAACTCCAAGCGAAGTACTGTTGTGCCGAATATTATACAGATGCTTCCAGATCATCTGCTGGTGTCGCGTATGCAGCTCTTGGGCCATCTTTTTCCACCTCGGATTCTCTAAATCCCACCACAAGTATTTTCACGGCTGAGGCGTACGCGATACTCTCTGCTGTAAAACATATCAGACAAACAAATCTCAATAAGGCCATCATTTTCAGCGACTCATTAAGCGTAATAAGGGCCTTAATGAGTTTTCGAAAACATAGCAATCCTGTTTTTAATAAACTATACATAGAACTATGCTTAGCTTTAATATACAACCAAAACATCGTCCTATGTTGGGTACCTGGCCATAGGGGCATAAAAGGCAATGTAGCTGCTGACGAAAGTGCAGCGTCAGTTGCCTTTAATGAAACGGATGTTAATAGACCCATAGCAGCAACAGAACTTAAGCCCTTCTTACGCCATAAACTTAGGAAGTACTGGCAACATCAATGGGATAATGCACTACAGAATAAGCTACACGTTATTAAACCAAAATTAGGGAACTGGATAACTGAAAGAACAGCAAGGCATAAGGAAGTACTTCTGTGTAGATTAAGAATAGGACATACGTACGCCACTCACTCTTACCTTTTGACGGGAAGCGAACCTCCTACATGTCCCAAATGTGGCAACAGGCTTACAGTTATTCATGTTCTTATCCAATGCACTGAAATAGAGGCAGAAAGGAAAAAGTACTTCCCCTCCGCTTATCGCCAACACATACCATTACACCCAGCATTCTTTCTGAGCAACGAACCCCTTTTTACTTTTGGAACAGTATTAAACTTTTTAACTGAAACTGACACCCTAAATGTAATTTGGCCAGGCTACTTGTAGCACGGCCTCCACCCGGAGGTCGTAGCTGCAATGAAACCATTTTCTAGAGCACGTGCCTCCCAGCCCTTGCTTTCAAGGCCTTGCTGAGGCACTAGTGCTCCAGCCATTTGTTGTTTTACTGTTCATCCATATCTCATGAAACATCTATTTTCATCGCAGACACCATCAATCACTGTCATGTTTTTAGACTTGTATTTTACGCACTCCAGAGCGAATGAATTTTAGGCCCTTTTACAGCCACATTGCATCACATGTATATTTTCCACCTTTTAGCGAATATTTTAGGCCACTATGCAGCCATGTATCATATACTCCCCACTATCAACACCCACATATCATTGACAAGCACAGATCATCGACTTGGCGCTCTTTGGCCACATCTGGCCCTTGTGCCAATAAACTCTACAAATCAATCAATCAATCCTCGGAATTTTGAGAATGACAGCCCACAAACAAATGTCACAAAAGAAAAGAGAACACTGGCAGCGTCTACCTTTTATATTATATCTTAGACTGAAATAACAAAAGTTAGAAACAATAGAAGGAAATCGGCTCACGCAGGAAACTGCGGTTCTACTACAAAGCTCGCCTTCGTGCATAGCGTTGACCGCGAGCATTTCCCGGGAAACATTACGGTCACATCCGCTGCAGTTGCCGGGAAGCGTGAGAAGCAGTCGGGGATCTTTGAATGCCATCGCGTTCCGCTCTTAAAGGTGAAACTTAAGCGTCCTCCAATTGTTTTAATCATTATTATTTTCGTTATTAAATGTTCGTGAAAGTCGTCGCTGATCTCACATAGCAGATGCGCCCGCAACTCATAAACGACTCATAGGGCATTTCTTCCCAATTCCCTTCCTCACGCAGAGTATCAGGTCAGCGATATCTATACGCCGGCTCAAATCTCTGCCTTTCATTAACAGGTTTTTCCTCTCTCTCTCTCTCTCTCTCTCTTTCTCTCTATCTATCTATCTATCTCTCGTGCATTCCAGAATAGCCGCCGGTACTCCCGTAGATTTGAGAATGCGTGGCGCTATTCGCTACGCACGCACAATCTGAATAAACGCGCCTCCTTTGCTATCTCTAACATTTGCGACAATTAGTGAAATTACGGATGGTACAGGCGCGCATTGCACGGAGTGACAACTTGATAACCGTGATATTCCTGTGGCAACGAACACCGGAGTAAAGGAACAACTCCTGGCCAAAACAAAATGTTTCTCAGTTATATAAGTTTAAGTAAATTCTAGGGTTTTACGTGCGAAAGCACCAATTTCATTATGAAGCACGCCGTAGGTGCCCGTGTGCTTAACTTTGACCGCCTGTGCTATTTAATGTGTACTTAAATCTAAGTACACCAACATTTTCTACAGCGAAAAAACCTATGAGCTCTAGGGAAATCGAACCGACTGCATAATAGCGGCATTCGTGTGTACTTACAGCCAGTGTTTTTTTGATCACGAAGTATTAATAATTTAATCGCTTTTAATTAGTGCACATTTAAATTATTGCTTGAATCGCAAACATGTCATTTACAAACTTTTAGGGCACCTTAAATTACCTCCTAATCGTGCTTTCATTTCGTGCTGAAGTGTGCCTGTATGTTTTTTCCAAGAAAAAAAACAAAAGCCCGTGAAATACGCGAAATATGAAGTAGATGCGTGCTGGCGCGCCGGTGCTCATGTGCCTGCAAGCAACCTTTGAATGATATACGGCTGCATTCGTTTATCGCCGCATCGTACAAGGCTTCGTCATGTAGCACGGCTCGAGAGGTTTCGCGACCTGACTAGCGTAGTGCGATAATCGTCAGCACTCGGGATAGTTTTAACCTTCGCGTATAATGAAACAATGCTAAAAGAGAACTTCAACCAATGTTAAAAAAACACAGCGCGCGAAAGAGAACGAAAAAAAAATAAAGAAGCAGCTCTCGGAAGAGCAGGAAACAGCTACTCAGTGGTTGATTTCAACAAAAAATAAACCAAAAGAACGTAAGGCGTCTCAGCCGCCCACGAAGAAACATCCACAGCTGCAACTGGTTTAGCCATTTACGCTTTCTGTTTCTTGAACACCGCAGGAGAGGTGAAACAAAGCAGTTTTCACCTTTTTCTATTTTTGTCGCAAGCTTTTTTTCTTATTTAAGGATAGGGTGACATCATGATGGTGCGTTAAACAGCCACTTTTTACGCCAGTTTTGAGCGCTTATTTTCCCCTGTCACTTATAGCACGAGCAAAAATACGTCGCCGTCTGAAGCAATACAGCACTTGCTTTCCAACGCTTGTGCTGTTGCAGCTCTGACCAACGACGTCAGAATCTCGCGGTAGACCTTTTTTGTGCCTTTAGGGAATCCGGTGTGGTAGTTTCGTTGCTGTACGTGCGGTCTTTCACTTAACTCCACAAGAACACCAGTGGCGTCATGTCCGGCAACCTTGCAGGTCAGCGCACAGGTCCTTGCCGGCCAATCCACTCTCCAAGAAAAAGCTTCTCGAGCCACACTCGAGGCTGACTATTAGTATGCGCAGGAGCACCATCGGGTTAAAACCAGATGTTCCGAAGGTACGCAAGTGGTACGCTGCAACAGACGTCGCTCACGGGGCCCTCAAGGATGTCGTTGACACTACGTAGCGTTGCGTGTCAAAAAAGATTAGTCCGATAATGTCGCCAACAAAAATACCGCACCACACATTAAAGTACTACTGGTATTGTTGTCCTGTTTGTGCCAGCCAGTGGGAATTCCTATGACTCCAGTAATGCGCGTTGTGAAGATTAACTTGTGAGCTTCTGGAGAAATTAGCCGCATCCGTCCAAAGCACGCGAGTGAGAAATTCCGGTTCTGCTTCACACTTAGTGAAAACCGAATCGGCAAACTCAAGTCTGTTTTCAAAATCTTGTTCTTCAAGTTTTTGATGAAGATGTACGGGGTACGGGTGCCCAAGACATCTTTCTTTAGAATCCTCCACACTGACCACCTTGAGGTTCCGGCCTCCGCACTGGCGTCGCACACACTACCGTGAGGGTTAGCAGCAAGTAATGATAAAACATCCATTTCCGCTTCTTGAACTACCGCCGCAGTCCTGTGTCGCTTTCTTGTGAAGCTACCCGTCTCGCAAAGGACTTCGTGCGCTCTAACTATTGTTGACAGACTAGGGCATCCTACACGAAGCCACATCTGGAATAGCTCGGCTGCCATCTTCTTGTCGCCGTGCGCCGCCCCCAGAGCCAGGATCATTTTAGTCTTCCGATCATTCGTGAAGGGTGTGACTGTCTTCTTGAAGAGCAGATCACTGGCGTGTACCGTTGAGATCTCCCTTTATTATATAGGCACTGACAAGTCAAGCAAAAATAATTTACGTAATTGACAACAGCATATGCTGGCCGTACAGATCCGTAGAAACGCATTAGATCAACGTAGCCTGCGCAAGGTTTGTTTCTCTCGTTAAAGCGAACAAAAGGACCATACGTTCAAGACATAATAGGATGAGTGCGAAAAATTAGTCCCAAGTGCGCCATCACGGTTTCCCAGCTTCGACATACCCCCCGACATACGCTTATGAACGTGTCAGCGGCGTGTTTTCATGATGCCGCGGCCATCAGATAGCGTGAAGCCCTGTATCCAGCTGCCGACGCTAGTAAAGCCATGCATCCGCGGCTATTCGCTTGGGAGTACTTGAGTAGCGGCGTGCGAGCGCGTATCGATTTTTGGTATTTTTGGGTATTTCGCATGCTTTCGCTTTTTCTCGGAAAAACTAATGAGGGAAACTTGAGCAGGAAACAAACGCTTGATTCGGAGGTTATCTGAGGTGCCCTTCAACTTTGTAATTGAAATGTTTGCGATTAAAGCAATATTTAAGAAGATCGCTAATTAAAAGCAATTAATTAATTAATGATAGGTGTAACGTTAAGGGATAAGAAAAGAGCAGATTGGGTGAGGGAACAAACGCGAGTTAACGACATCTTAGTTGAAATCAAGAAAAAGAAATGGGCATGGGCAGGACATGTAATGAGGAGGGAAGATAACCGATGGTCATTAAGGGTTACGGACTGGATCCCAAGGGAAGGGAAGCGTAGCAGGGGTCGGCAGAAAGTTAGGTGGGCGGATGAGATTAAGAAGCTTGCAGGGGCGGCATGGCCACAATTAGTACATGACCGGGGTTGTTGGAGAAGCATGGGAGAGGCCTTTGCCCTGCAGTGGGCGCAACCAGGCTGATGATGATGATGATGATGATGATAATTAATTAATACTTTGTGATGAAAAAAATACTGACTCTAAGTATACATGACTACAGCTACTACACAGTCGGTATGATTTCTCTAGGGCTCGTAGTTTTCGTTCAGTATTGGTCCATGTTAACTGCGACACCCGGCATGCAGCAAATCATTGCATTTGTGTTGTGCCAGTGCTATGGGAACGCCGCGTACTGTGAGGACTCCTCAAGATCAGCGGGCATAGACGAGGAGCCGCGAATAGAACAGAGACGACAGTGTCAACAACGGCGACGTGCACGTGTCACAGATAACATCGTGTTCAGGGCGCTCAGCGGCAAGCGCCAAGCGCAGCAGCATGATGATGAATGTCGTGAAGCCAAAAACGCGGCCAAGCGACGAAGGTAGAATGCGATCAATCGTTTCTGGAGTGACCCGCCGTGGTTGCTTAGTGGCTGTGGTACTGGACTGCTGTGCACGAGGTCGCGAGATCAAATCCCGGCCACGGCGGCTGCATTTCGATGACGGCTTAACGCAAAGACACATAGGTGCAGGTTAGAAAACCAGCAGGTCACCGAAATTTTGCCGGAGTCTGCCACTATGGCGTGCCTCGTAATGAGATCGCAGGTTTGACACGTAAAAACATGTCATTCAACTTTTTTTCAAGGTTGCAAATTCTAAATTGAAGAAGAAATTTCTTGATGAATAGTTTGAATTTAGTTGCTCCATGTGTGATCGACTGTGGTTCCAGGTCAAGTATTTCGCTTGTATCTGCTTCACTGTATATTGGTGCACGAAGTAGCGGCGCAAGCCAAGTCACCGGCCGTTGAATCGTCTTTGGCTAATAATTAGGTAATGTGCATGTGAATGTTTAATTCGTGCCTACTATGTACCGCACTGGGACCATGGATTATAAATATGACCAAGTTCTTTGTTATGGAGTGCCCTGACACAAAGCCATGTGGTTCATCTATAAAAAATGGCTGTGGCTTAGCTAAGGTTAAGCCCAGGATGCGAAGCATACTAGCCTTTATTTTAGTTGTTGAACCACTGTTTAGCCTGGTGAACTGCTGTTGCTTGGCTATATTTGGTTCGGCTAGACGAAGAAACAACTCATGCGTTACTCTGCTTCGCCTTCAAGAGCGGAACGCGACAGCGTTCCAATCGACCCGCCAAAGGGTGTAAGACAATGGGCTACGGCGCAGCGACTACGCGCCCAGCATTGGACGCGGTGAGCGTCGAGCAACGCAGCGTTCGGCGCGGCAACGAAATGTGCGCCTGAGCAAGCGACGCACGCCTGAGCCTTAGAAACAGCTCGTTTCTAAGGCAACACCGCATTCACTAGAGGCGCTCTTGTACCGCTTTGAAGCATCGTACTCGTGGCTCAGTGGTAGCGTCTCCTTCTCACACTCCGGAGACCCTGGTTCGATTCCCACCCAGCCCATCTTGCAAGAGTTGAGCCAAAGCCACCTAGAAACAAGCGCAGCTGGTTATATAGCGCCGCGACGCCGCGAGCGACGGCGCGAGTTGGAGCACCGTTTCTCCTCTGTCGTGACGTCACGGTGTCACGTGGTATGGCATCGGGTCAAAGGTCATTGAAGGCGACACCGCCGCGCCTGAGGAGCTGGGTTGAGCTCTCGTAATATGCTTCGCATAAAACGTTCTTAGAGCGTAATAACAGTAATAATAATAAGAAGAAGAACAGTGGTCAGCTTCGATTGGCAATCGCACGCGCGAATTGACCAGCTTGTCCCGAGCCCTTATTGCTTTCTATCGAGCCTAAAGCGCATAGTTCACTAGCACTAGTGCCATATGCTCCGAGTCCCAATCCGGACGTATTTGAGGACTCCGAAATGTAAATACTCGCGTGCGGGTTGAAGAACGGAGCGAGCAACGCATCTTGGCAGTGCGCCTGGATCGCGGGTGCGATAATCGTCTGCCGAGTGCGAATTGCGATGAATCCCGAATACATAAGAGCATCCTCTTTCTTAGGCTTTCGGAGCACGTTGACGAATGCCCCCGGTCTAAGTCAAGAGCCCCTGCGTTACGGCGCGTGTAGCCTTGAGCCGTCGAACGGCGGGAATTACAATGAGTCGGGATCATCCGTTAAACAAGGTGTCAAGCGGTCAACTGCAACTGCTGCACTGGCGATCAGTCGGTGAAAGAAGGCGATGCCGTTCATCCCCTGGTCGCATTCGATTTATTGTGCATCCACTTCCTCCGCTCTGAGAGGGTCGAAAGCGACTTACTAGGGCGGAGCTAGGGCGGAGGAAGTTGTGCTTAGGAGGCTTCGGGCCGGGGTGGCCCTTACACCGGCTGTTATCTCAAGGTGGAACTGGTCGCGTTTACCACTGGGTGCTACGTGTCCATACTGCTCCGTTCCTGTGATGGAAGCAGATGCATACCACCTAATATGGACATGTACTGGTTTAAAATCGGAACGCTCGCGTCTCCTTCTGCAAGCCGGCCTCCGCTACAGTGTGACAACCAGCTATGATCGCTGGATACATGACAACAGATTCCACAAAACACTGCTTCAATTCATACACAACACAGGCCTCACAGCACACATATAATACACATATACGCATCAAGAATTATGCCTTAAAGGGAAGTCTTTATCGCAATAAAAAAAAAGAGAGAAAGCGACTACACGTGGGAGCGTTCTCACTCGGCGTCCTTCACTCGCATTGCTTCCCCATGACTTTCGCAGAACTCGTTCGCTTCTCAGAATGAAGGAGACGCGATTGCGGTAGTCGTGGCGTATTATTTCGCGTTTCTTCTCAGACATGCGTGCTTACACCGCATATACTTCGTAACCAATTTATGAGCGAGGAGAATCAGGGGAGACGAGAGAGGCTCGATTTTTGCGTTATCTATACAATCTCATGAGGTCAACCGACAGTGAAGCCAAGGAAAGCATAGCGGAAGCTAACAGATCATTTGATTATTACGTAAAAACAAAATAACAAGGAAAGTGTAAATGAATGTTGACAAAAGCTCAACTTGCCGCTGGTGGTAGTCGAACCAATATCACCCGAATTATACGTGCACGTATAATTCGGGCGCTATTAGAGACGTTTAGCGTGTCCGGTAATCGGGCAAGCGCGGGCGGTTTTCCGGTTTAGCGGGGGCGTCAACGTGAGCGGCCAGATTGGTGGCGCCAGCTGGTGGCGCAAAGCTCAACCACACAAACACAGAGCTAATTACTATATTCTGCTTAGCTGCTGGCGTAAAAATTTGCACGAGTGCAAATTTGCACTCGAGTGCAAATTTTGTGTGCAATTTTTGTGTGCAAATTTTGTGTGCAATTTGCACACGAGTGCAAAATTTGCACGAGTGCAAATTTTGGCGCTGCCAAAAATTTGCACGAGTGGCGAAGCAGGATATCGTGAGTTACTGCAGTTTTAGCTATGCGTTTGTCTGGTTGAGCTCTACAACACTAGGCGGCTTCACCGCTCCGGCCACTCACGTTTACGCCCCGACCATCCGGTAATCCGCCCGAACCGCTCTCGTTTACCGGAATAGCATACAAGCTAAACGTCCCTATTGCTGTGCTCTATCGCGACAGCCACAACGGTGGCCGCCCTCGCATCCATTTATTTTTTGTGTACAAGAACTAGCCAGTGCCCCTAACAGCGATTCTGCGGCGGAAGGCATGCGCAATGCGTTCACGCAGTTCTGCGACACGTAGAGACTCAATGCGTAGAAATCTCAGCAGCCTCCGGTTTGCAGGTGACAATGTCCTATTCAAATAATGGAGATAACTCCCAACAAATCATTGAGGACGTCAGCCGACAAAGTATAAAGGTTGAAAATTAATTTGGGGGGGATAATGGTAATGTCCAACAGCCTGCCAAGAGAACGAGAATTCGTCTTCAGCAGTCGATATTTAGAATATGCGTAAAAGTTAATCTCATCTAATTGCAAACAGGGCACCTTGAAGACAAGAAAATTTACAGGAGTTGGGGCGCATACGGGAGACATTACAAAGTCATGGCCACAAGTTTACCGCTATCCTTGTAACAAAAAGGGTAAAATGAGCGCGTTCTATCGGTATAACATATCGGGCAATATAGCGTGGAAGTTCGGCTTGAGAGGAAGCTGAGAATTGTTGGTCGAGACATGGAACAAAATTTTTAGGAGCAACCTTCAAGATAGAAAGACAGGGACGTAGATTAGAGCGCAAATGGGGTAGCCAATATTCTAGGATGAACGCATCTTCCCCTTGCCATATGCACCATGGACCAACGGACTTATTGAGAGAGCAAATCGTCGAATGCCCCCGCTTTTGCGCTAAAATGTTGATGGCGACGTCGACTACTGGTGTCAATACCTTGCCAAACCAACGTTCGAAGTCAACACACCGTTCCATGCTGGCACTGTTTAATTATACACCTAGAAGGATAACTGACCCAACCAACTGGAAGTGAACATCGAAGAGCCCCGAGAAGACATTGAAAGAAGGAAAACAAGCTATGAAAAACAGACCTTAACCAGAATAAGTGTCTGGTTGGCTACTCTGCACATGGAGATAGGCTGAGGGCAGAAAAAATAAGAAAGCAATCGAAGATTAAAAAAAGACAAGAAAAAAGGAACGTATCAGTTCGCACATTGTATAGTTTTTAGTGAGTCCAGTTTCCTTTAAAAAGATCCCTAGCGCTTTTAAAACTGTTCGTACCGACGTCGAGTAGGACCAGGGTCGAATAATTCTGCTTTCCGTAAGAGGGTGGTTATCAATCCTGTCGAGCGTGGTGCTGAGGACTTTGTGCATCGAAACGACGACAATAACACAGATGGTGCGCTATCGCCTCTTTGCACCCGCAAACTTTACTATCTGCACTTGTGGCCATTCCGATGAGGTAAGAGTACGCATTGGTAAAAGCTACACCAAGCCACAGGTGATAGGTGAGTTACCTCACGTCGTGGTAAGCCACGTTGAAGGTGGAGCTTGAGATCAGAATTCAGGGAACAAAGGCGCTGATTTTTAAAATCTGCGAAATTCCATTGGGCCAACATTGGGCTCGACAGCAAGCGGAGCTTTCCCACGGCGCCTGTTCTGGGCAGGGGGGTAACGACGCTGACGACACCGGTATGTGAACATCGAGCGGCTGCGTATACTTGCTCGTTTCGGGGAAACCACAATGACTTGGCAACTATTGCAATACGCTGTCATGTCGTTTCTCAACTGCCCGATAGTAAATTTCACGTCTGTACGGGACAAGTCGCTCGTGTGGTCCACGACGTAATGCAGAGAGCAAACTGAAGGACGGCCTTGGAATCGCAGATGGGCCATTTCTGGGGCCTTTCCTGATCGATCCAGTGAAGTGCTATACGCAGAGCTGCAAGTTCGACTGCCGTCGGTGATGACAAGGGTGATATCCTGCATTTTGTCACTGTAGATTTTGCGGGCACAAATACTGCAGCTGCTGAACTGGAGTGCATGACCGACCCTTCGGTGTGAACATGTAAGCGGTCACTGTCGACATCATGTTATAGCAATAATGCTGACTGCACTTCAACGCTACTTACGGCATCTGTTCCTTGTTGATGCCTGGAATGGTAAGGTATACTCGAGGCCAATGCAGAGACTGCAGTGACGAGTAAGTGTGCTGCTGGGACGTAATTCGATGGTAGCGATGCTCCGTGAGTAGTCACGATACGGCTGAAACTCGTATGCGGCCTAGTTGTTGGCAGGCAAGCATGATGTTGAAAGGGTGTCCTTGCGACATTGACGCGGCTAGAGAAGAAGCGCTTGACAACATAAGCGTCCTCCTAAGTGGCATGAAGGCGAAGCACGACAAAAAGCATCCGCCAGCACCATATGAAGTGGGCGATCAAGTAAGGTATGAGACTTCCGCAAAAGCTGGGAAGTTAGGTCCTTGGTACTATGGCCCATGCACAATAACTCACCGTAACAAAGGAATAGTACAGAAATACAGAAATAAGGTAGGCTAGCGCAACGCAGTTAAAGTGCTTCCATGAGAGAAAACAGGACACAACTGTTCAACTACAAGACGACACCACCCAAGCAACTCAAGCCCTAAGGGTTGCCTATGACCGACCCAGACAAAGAAACCACCGCGTTGGCTCGAAGATTTCGTAAAAGATTAGGAGCCCGGGTGTGTTAGGAACCGCGTCAACTACGGACAACTAACGCCACCTTGTGTAAAGGAGGTAATAAGGAGCGGCCACGAGGTGGTGAAGGCCAAATCAGCAAAGGCGCGCTGAATCGAAGCCCACGGCATCGCGCAAGTTCGGACGGACGGACGGAAAAAACTTTAATGGAAAAAGGACCTGCGAGGTTGCCAGCCCGGGCTCAGGCCACCCGGGCATTGTGTGCGGTGAGGCATAGCCTTTCCACCGCTGCCCGGGCCCGCTGGATAGCCCATAATTGGTCGTGTAGTTCTGAGCTAGTCAGAGCGCTTAGCCATCGCTCCTCGAGAAGGTCCGGTTCTATCTTGTCCTCTACGTATACTGAACCGATCTGTGTGCACTTCCACAAGATGTGTGCCATGTCTGCGTGTTCGTATTTGCAGAGCTTGCAGCTTGCGTCTGGATATTGTGTTGAATTTATTCTGTTTAAGTGTACTGGGTTTCGGAACGTTCTGGTTTGCAATCTTCTCCAATCTGTTTCTTGAGACCTGTCGAGTTGTTTGTGGGGTTGTGGGTATGCTTCTCTTTGTTTCGTGTAGTGTGTCAGTATGTCGTGGTACGTGACCAGTCTGTCCCTGTCGTCTTTTATCGCTTCTTCGTCGTCCTCGCCTCCTCCGTCTTCTCCATCGCCTCCGCCGCAGTCCTTTCCTCTTCCCCAAGGGTTGCGGGGTGTTGGGCCGTCACTGTCCGTGCCGCGGTGGGTTAGTGTTCGCACGACTCGGTGGGCCTTCTCGTTGAGGTTGGGAGGGGCATTCATGGTAACTTCTCCCATATGTGCCGGGATCCATTTAAGGTATTTGGGTGTAATTGTGCCGTTCTTAAAGTCTTCTGCTCTGTGGTTCAGGATTTTGGCCGCCTCGGTGGAGACCCATCCCTTTGTGAAATTCCTAATAGCCGTCTTCGAGTCGCTGATTATTGTTCTGTATTGTTGCCGACCGCTGATTATAGCCAATGCGATTGCCGTTTCTTCCGCTGCCTCCGACGATCTAGTCCTTACGGAGCCCGCAGTCACGGTCTTTCCTTTCGTGCATACGACCGCCATTGCGAAGAGGGAGTTACCTTTGTCAGCGCCGACACCACCATTGTCGTCCCTGTTTCGGGGGTACCGCGCGGCGTCTACGAAGAGCACCCCCTCCCGCGCGCTGTGATTTTTGAGGATCGTTTTCGTGCGGCATTTCCTTCTCTCGACATTGTGCACGGGGTGCATGTTCTTCGGGATATTTTCCGTGTTAATTGCGGCTCGGACGTCTGGGTGAATCTGCATCTTGGGGCCGTTCATTCCGTGGTAGTTTATGCCGATCTTTTCCATGATTTCTCTGCCCGCCTTGGTTCCGGAGAGTCTTTCAAGTTGCGCTATTCTCTGTGCTTCTGCGATCTCCTCCAGCGTGTTATGCACCCCGAGTTGTAGTAACCTTTCGTTTCTTGTGTATTGGGGGAGACCCAGTGCTGTTCTGTACGCTTTTCTAATGAGCGCGTCGATCCTGTCTTTCTCGGCCTTGTTCCAGTGGACGAATGCCGCCACGTACGCGACGTGGCTGATCGCGAAGGCCTGAACGAGCCGTACGACGTTTCTTTCCTTAATGCCCCTCTTGTTGTTGGAGACTCTCTGTATTAGCCGAATGGCCGCCATGACTTTCTTTTCCAGGCGTGTTATAGTTTCCGTGTTTGTTCCCCTGGCTTCGATCCAGAGACCCAGGACTCTAATCTTTTGGACCATGGGTATCTCCGTGCCTTTCCTCGTGGTTAATCTGATTCCCCTATTGTGTAGTTCCGCTACGTCTCTGGACGGTTTGCCGGACCTCCTGGGGCGGTAGAGCAGCAGTTCCGATTTTTCCGGTGAGCATTCAAGTCCGGTGCCCTCTAGATGATTTTCGATTGCCTCCACCGCCCCTCGAAGTCTGTTCTCCATATCCCCCTCGCTTGCGTCTTTCGTGGTCCAAATCGTAATGTCGTCTGCATAAACGGTGTGATTAATGCCTTCTATTCGGTCCAGTTTTTCCGATAGTCCGATCATGACGAGGTTGAAGAGCATCGGTGACACGACGGACCCTTGCGGCGTGCCAGCGCTGCCCATGTCCACCTGGATACTCTCCTCCTCGTCCAGTCTGATTCTGGCTGTTCTTCCCGTAAGGAAATTTCGGATAAAATTATACGTTCGTTCGCCCAGGCCGAGTTGCACGATTCTGTCGAGTATGGCCGTGTGCTTGACCCTGTCGAAGGCCTTCTTTAGATCAAGTCCAAGTATTGCTCTCAAACCCCGCCCCGTGGTATCTATGACCTGCTCCTTTAGTTGTATCATTGCGTCTTGTGTAGAGAGCCCTCTTCTGAAGCCAATCGTGTTGCTGTGGTACAGGTCGTTTGACTCCAGGTAGCCGTTAACTCTACTCAGGCAAGCGTGCTCCATCACTTTACCAACGCAGGAAGTGAGAGAGATCGGCCGCATGTTCTGTATTTCTAAGGGTTTACCCGGCTTCGGGATGAGGATCACGTCGGACCTCTTCCATTCGTCGGGTATCCCGCCGTTCCGCCAGCACTCGTTGATGTAGTCTGTCAAGCGGCTCGTTGCCTGGTCGTCCAGGTTCCGGAGCATCTTGTTGGTCACTTTGTCGGGGCCCGGAGCCGACTTGGTCTTGATGGTCTGCAGGACCGCCTTGATTTCTTGCTGGGAGAAATCTCTGTCGAGGTCTTCGTTGGGAGAGCCCGAGTAGTTCCTGTGTTCAACGGCTGGAGGTCTCTCAAGGTAGAGCTTGACGATTTCATCACCCATTTCACGGATGTTTCCTTTGTACTTGTGTCTGAGCTTGGTCATTTCCGCTTTCGCCGCTGTCTTCGTTCCCGACGGGTCGAGCAGGTGCTTGAGGATCTTCCACGTCTTGCCCGTGTTGATGTTGCCGTCCATGGCGTCGCATACCTCGTCCCAATCCTGATTGCATAACTGGGCGCAGTGTGCTTCGATGGTCTTATTTAGTTCCGCGATTTTGCGCCTTAGATTTCTATTGTGTTTTTGCCCTTGCAGCCGTTTCTGGATCGATTTTTTGGCTTGTACGAGGTGCGCGAGCCTGCTGTCCATCCGCGGAGAGTGACCACCACCGTTGTCGTCGTCTTCATGTTCGCGTTGAGCCTCCCAGTCGCCCCACTCCATCTCGGTCGTGGCCTTTTCTACGTCTCGTAGCAGCTCTCCGTTCCATTCCTCTATGTTTCTTATGGGTCCCTGTTCTTTTTCGTCTCTGATTTTGCGGAATTTGTCCCAGTCTACTAGCCGGAACTTATGTTTTATTCCCTTCGTGACGCGGGGCTCTCCTAGGGCAATGCTGAGTATCCTGTGATCGCTCCCCAGGTCCTCGAAGGTGTTCTCCCAGGTGATACTCCCGGCTCTCCTGCATAGCGTTAGGTCTGGTGTGGTGTCCCTATGGGGGCCCGCACCCACTCTGGTGTGTGAGGCCGGCTCGTTGAGAAGGGTTAGGCCGGCCTTTTCTATGAGGTCGGCCAGATTTTTTCCCTTCTTGGACGAGTGTCCATAGCCCCACTGCGTGTGTGGAGCGTTGAAGTCCCCTCCGATGATGAGCCTGTTGTCGCCGGCGATGGTCAACGTTTCGTTTATTAAATCTTCGAAATTGTGTGTTAGGCCCTTTTTGGATGGGCTGCTGTAGACGTTCAGAACGAAAGTGCTGCTCTCCTTCTTGCTGCGGGGTACGACTTCTATGAGGATGTGGCTAATGTCCGTAATTTTTCTCATAATTCTCGGTATCGCGACAAGTCCTTTTTTGACTAATGTGGTCACGACTATGTCCCTTCCCGTCCCTTTTGTGCGTTGTTTGTGGGTGGCGTACCCGGCAATTTTGGCGTGGTCGAATGTTTCCTGGAGAATGATTACGTCGGGCTTTTGTCTTTTTGCGGTCAATTTAATGTGTTGTGTCATTGTTGCTTTTTTGTTCGAGAAGCTGCGGCAGTTCCACTGCCAGATGACGAGTCTTCCCTTTTTGGTGCCCGCCATCTTTACGAGAGCTTCTTCTCCAGCTCTGCGAGCCGCCTGTCGTACTTTAAAGCCTGCGCCTTCCTCTCTGCCTCGCTGTCACTAATGCGCGCCGCCAGCATCTCGAACATTTTATCCATTTTGTCAGAGAGTTTGTTTAGCATGTCCTCAAGGACGTCAGTTTTTTTTGTGCTAGGTCGGGGTCTCTTGACCTCCTGTACCGAAGCGACCTGTTCGTTGGTCTTGGTCTCCGGGATTTTTCGCTTGGCGCCCAGTGGGTTTGCTACATCTAACATATCCACTTCCTCCTCCCTGGCTTCGTTGGATGGGGTGGAGACGGAGGCGAAGGCGGCTGACGGGGGCGACGATTGTGTCTGCATTTTGGTAAGTATTTCATTAAGTGTTTTCTGTAGTTCGTCAATTTTTTTGGCTGATTCGCTGTTTTGTTTTTTTGCCTTTTCTAGCTCCTGTCTGAGTAGCTGGTTTTCCGTTCGATATTCCTTCACGCGTTCCTCTATGTGATCATACCTGCCCCTATCGTTACTGGTATTGCCGGACCTTCCCGATTCACGATTGGCCACTACGTCTGACCAGCTCACCTTTGCTGGTGTCGTCTGTTCTTGCTTCTTCCCCTTCGTTTCGGGCTTCGTCCCCCTTGAGGTGGATATGGACCCACTCTCGGTGCTGTCCCTGTTCCTGGACCTGGACCTCGAGGTCGGTCGTCCCCGCGCTCCCGGCCTAGACCCGGATCTGGATCTGTCCCCGGACCTCGAGATCGGTCGTCCCCGCGCTCCCGGCCTGGACGTGGATCTGGATCTCGACCTGGAGCTGGACTTGGATCTGGGTGCGGGAGATGGTTGTGTGTGGTTGCTTTCCCCGCCATCAGGGTCTTGTGAGCCGGCTACTCGCAAGAGTTCCTCCTCGTTTCTTCTCGCTGTCCATCTTCTTAGTTTTACCATGTACGGCGTCTTGTATTTAGCCCTGCAAGTCCGGTCCGCCGTGGGGTGAGCTTCTCCGCAGAGCTTGCATTTAGGTGTGCATTCGTGGTCTTTGGCCGGGTTTTTGCTACCGCACGCCGGGCACAGCTTGTCGTCCGGTCTGGGGCACACATCGGGTCTGTGCCCGAGCCTGCCGCACTCCTTGCAGAAGTCTATTTGTTTCCGATAGAGGGATACTCTCATCATGATGCTGTTGAAGTGCGCCCAAGCGGGGACCCTGTTGCCCTCGTACAGTAGTATCACGGTGGTCGTGCTGCCCAGTCTCTTGGCGTACGCCAGGGAAGGGTTCCTCACGTTCACCAGTGCGTGCACGAGCTGGTCTTGTGTGTAATTGAGGGGAATGTTGCGGATTATCCCCTTGGCCATCCCTTCTGGTGCCGAGACGTACGCGTTGGTCGTGTGTTTCCTCCCGTTGATTGTTAATTCCTTGATTTTGGCGACCTTAGTCGCCGTCGTCTCGTCAGGTGTGCTTACCACCAAGATGTTTTGCGTGTGGTTGGGGCAGATCGTGATGATTTCGTCGCTGCTCACTCCTGCTTCATTGCGTATCGCCTCGTCTAGGCTGGCGCTGCACGTGTTTCTGATGTTCAGCCCGTCTCTCGGTCTTACGATTATCTTGATGTCGTCTCTAGGTAGCCTGGGCATCTTGCTTGCTCGTAGAATCTTGTTCACTATGCTCTTCCCGCCTTTGCGCGTCGGGCTTCTCCAGCGGGTGCCTTGCTTGTCCGCCTCTTGGGTAGCGTTCGCGCGGCCCTTTCTTTTGTGCGTAACTTCGATCCATCCATCCGCGTCGCCGTCCTCGGCTGGGGTCGCGGGATCATTTCTTTCTTCTCTCGACTTGGTATTCAGGGTTTCCCCCACTTCTGCCTCGTCTACCTCCATTTCGGAAGTGCTTCCGAACCTCTGGCTTACACTGCGACACCGTTTTCCGCCCTACCGGGGGCCGGTAGGCTTCCGCTATAGGCCTAGTCGGCGTTAAGCTTAGCTGGGCTTCTCACTTCGAAAAATCTTCAAAAATGGTCGCTCACCCCGGGTCTCGGTGTCCCTGGGTTCGGGCCGATTTGCTCTATCCGATGGTGGTCGGTTTTCAGGTATTTGACTCGACAATTCAGCGGAAAACATTCATTAAGGCAGAGCCGTCGCGAAGTGCGTCCGCTGCGCTAGCACTTCTTCTTCCTCCCACCTCGCGCAAGTTCGTTTTCTATAATAAATGCCCTTTTGTTCCTACCGAAAGCGTGTCATCGCCCTCACTCACGGCTGACAATCTCTCGTGAGTGCAATTACATGACTGCAAAGTGGAGAAACTGCACGTGATATTCTTTTATCTGCTCCTGGTTGTTCCAAAAAGGCCCTCAAGCCATTCGAGACCTTATTTTATTTGCAATACTGTTTTAAGAGCTCTTTAATTTTCATACAAATGTGCAAAGTAGGTTTTCTCAAGAAAGGCCCTGCAAATTATGCATTTATCATCGGGAAACACTTTAAACCTATATACTGAACTTAGAGGTTGCCTCATTGAATTTCACTGTGGACCGGGGCGGATTATCCAGGGATCAAAGGGTTAAAATGAACCGGGCCCTCCATGGATAGTACCCCCCTTCCCCCGAGGGCTTGACCACAGAGGTGAACATGATAGTTCCTTGTACTTTGATGTCGGCAAGAAAGGACCAATTTTCGGAGCCATATGGGTTCACTTCATGGAACAAGGCACACGATTAATCACACACGATGAAAGTGCGTGTCATAGACAATGCGTACTTGACCTGTGCAAGCAACGTTCTCTTAGAACCTCAGTCATTCGATCCCATGAAGACCACTGTTCGGAACGGGCAACTTGCTGGAAAAATGACCTTCAGCGCGTAGTTGCTGTTGTAATGTTTCTGGCAGAACGAGGACTCTCTTTCAAGGGAGCTAACGATTTAATAGTGTCTCCCCAAAATGACAACTTCCTTGGGTGTCTTGAACTGACTGCCAAGTTTGATCCTTTCCTTGCTTCCCATATAATTAGTTTTGGGAACGCTGGGCATGGCAAAACATACTAGCTCTCCTCAACCATTGTGGAAGAGGTTGAGATCGAGGCTCTTGGAACTGAAGTCCGAAAAGAAATCGCTTGCGAGATTGCAAGCGCCAAGCAATACGCTCCTTCGGTTGATTCTACACCTGATTCGAGTAACAGGGATCAACTTACAGTGGTCATTCGCTATGCCGCTAGCGATGAGCCTAAAGAACATTTTCTCTGGTCTTTACCCATTACCAGTCACAAATGGGAAGATCTCGCGAAGTCAACGCTCGGCTTCTTAAAAAATCTTGGGAGTTAACTTCCAAGACTGTCGTGGCCATTCATACATCAGCGCCAGCAATATGGCTCGCAAATGCAAATTTGAAAAAAAATAACAATCCACAAGCACATTTTATCCCTTGCGCTGCTCACTCCCTTAACTTGGTCGGGGCGAATGCTGTAGATTCTTGTGGGCAAGCCACTAGTTCTTTCGGGCTTGTACAGTGTATATACGTTTTCTTTGCTCTGTCTACACATCGCTGCTCTGTACTCCAGGCTCACTTAACACAAAACGTGACAGCGGTACACCCAAAGCAAGTCTCAGACATGTGGTGGCCAGCTCGAGCAGACACAGCGAGGACTCTCGTGGCAGGTTCTAAAGAAATGAAAGCCGCCCTGATGGATCTATCCGAAGATCATGATGAACGAGGAGAAACAAAGGTTGAGGTAAATTCCTTTGCTGAAGGCAACGACAACGTTGAAAACTGCGCTGATGGCCGAGTTTTGGGATAGTTCTCCAGCGCTTCAACGCCACCAGCAAGGTACTTCAGTCATTGTCATTGAATGCTGTCGTAAACCTGATGAAATCATTGTGTGATTATGTATCCGCCTTAAAAGAGAGCTTTTATGAAATTAAAAAGCTTGCGTAGGAAGCATCGGACAATGCTTCGTTCAAAGCAAGCACCCAGAGAAGTGAAAAGAATGGACATGATACGACAGCACTGATATGACTGCACGCCCGAGCCACATAATCCTTCAGCTAAGTTCTGCTGTGAAATCTTCTTAGATATGATTAACACTCTCTTGCACGCTGTCACAGCTCGCTTGACCGCTTACACCGAAGTCTACTCGCAGTTCTCTGTTATTACAGATTAGAACTGCTTTTTCCCAGAGCAGAGGCGCCTGCAGGCAATGCACCTAGTGAAAAAGTATCCTTCTGATCTGGCTGGCACATTTCCCGATGACCTTGAAGAGTTTATTTTATTTGCGAGCACCGAAGGTTGTTCTTCTGTGGCAGACATGCTGAAACTTCTAATTCGTGAAAATCTTGAAGGTTCATTCCCATATGTTTATGTGCTGTTGGAAAAATTTTGTGCTTGATGGTCGCACATTGCACTAGCGAATGATCATTCAGCAGGCTGAAATCAATCAAGAACAGGCTTCGATCAACGATGAGTGACAGCTGCCTCAGCGTTTTGTAGCTGCTGAGCGTAGAGACGGAGATTCTTAGGGGGGTAAGTGTTGAGCATCTCATCAACTGTCCTAGCAAAGGGCACGAAAATGCCTATTGAAATGTACATCCCTTTCTTTCTTTTCCTAAACAATGAATAAAAATAGAAAACATGTTAATACGTATACACGCCCCATTTAAAGGTTTAATTTCTGCGAAACGCATAACCTATTTCCTACACTGTGTCGAAGTAGAAAATTTTTGTGAAAATCTAAATTTATTGTCCAATTTAATAGCAGAAAATGCGTGTGCAATATGAATGTGTTTTCTTCTCTTATTAAAGCTTGCAAAAAATGTAAGTTTATTACCTCTTCAAAAGGGAACGATCTGTGCGTAACTGAAACTATGTATGATTGTTTATTCGAAAATTTTATTAAAAACACATAGCTTTATTTCAGCATGAACCAACTAGCCCGACAAACCTTAATGCTGCCTATGACTCTTCGCCTCCTGGCACAGTTCAGTTCTGATGACAACCTCTCCACGTGCTCTACGAGAAAGTAGTCGCCCAGGCGATGTTCAGAAACACTCCAGAGATTGTTCGAGTAAATACGGCATGTGTTCTTTGTAGCGAATTTTAAAAAGCGCCAAGTCTCAAGAATGACGAAAGGGCAAGGTGGGAGAGCAGAGGGGAGTGAAGAGGCCCCCCTTGCTTTTTTGAACCGGGCCATCAGCACTGTTAATCCGGCCCTGACTGTGGACGCTCTCTTATAGCATGTATTCACATGAAGAAATAATTGCCACTCGTTGATCGCGTCAAAAAAGCTGTTTAATGTAATATACGCATTGTACTGGCCCAGTCGGAAGTATTCAGACATCATAGAAATATCAGTCACCAATGCTGCACAAGCGTAGAAACAGCGGAAAACAATTTTCAGTGACCCTTTAGGTTTTCAAAATGCTTATTGGTTCACTACATGCTCAGTTTCAAAATTACATTGACATTAATTTTAAACAATACGAGTCTCGAAAGCAGTGTTAGCGCTCTTCATGATACGCTCGATAAGATTTCTGAGCGTTGCGGAGTATCCGAAACATCATAGCAGTCTGCTATCTCGCAGTCGAGGCGTGCACTCGACTGCGGTAGGTCGCAGGTTCGAATCTCGCTGCCGCCGGTCACCCTCCGGTTCGCCACGACTATGCACACATGATCGTCAACGTGTTATCTCTGCAGCACCGGTTTCCAAGGGCCTGTCTTGGTGAAGGGCCCGATATGGCCACAACAGTACACGGCATAGGGTGCGTAGTACTAAAGTACGTAAAGAAGGAACAAAACTGTGTATATAAACTTTGCTAGAACAGGCGTGAGCCACGCCTACTAGCGGGGTGCCTTCCAAGCGTTTCTGAAGGTAGTCGTGCAAACTGTGTCCCTTTTTTTCGTCATGTCAAGATTGCGTTCTCTGTCGACCTCTGCCAACAATGCCGTACAGGGTAACGATTGTGTTTAGAAATATTTTTTGGCCTTGAGTCCTTCCATACCTACTTGACCGGTTTCTTGTATTTTCCGTGTGTGCAGACCTGTTGAATATTAGCTAGTTTTGTTTCATTGTTGTGCCAATTTTTCTTGCTACTTCATTTAGAACCTTTCATTGCCTCTCTGCGGCGGTGAGGCGTACGTTGACGTCACAGGTGGGACTTATTGCTCAAAGAAAAAAAAATTCAGGTGTTTGAAGGTGGCATTTCAACCAGGGTCAAAATTTACTCCTAAACTTTATCGTCTGCCACTAGCGTGGAAGAGTGATTAACGTAGGAAGTCTTGAGTTTCCTCACTGTACGCTCACGAGTCGACGAGATTGGCAGAAGCGCTTTTAGACGCATTTGCAGTTATTTTAGCGTCAGTGCGCGTCTCAATCGTCTGAATGCGCTAGCTGCAACGACCAAGCGTACACTCCAAGGTGATTCAACTGTTTATTGACGCTTAGAAACGCGCGCTCGTATATACAAGCGCATCATCTTCGGTATCACACCATTGCCACTCTGCGCTCGTGGCAGCTAGCGCTTTGGAACAATTGAAAACACTCATTTTCGCTAGTAGTACGATATATAACGAAGAGTAATGCGATTGTTCCAAACATTGGTTCCCCTATACCCAGGGGCGTAGCCAGAGGTGCCGGGGGGGGGGGGGCTTATGCACCTTTAGCTCCGCCCCCCTCCCCTGCCCGAATTTTTTTTTTTTGTGCTGTCATGCACCATTGACCCAAGCAACCGCAGGCGCCGACAATCATTCTGTATTTTGTCTAGAATGTGTATTTCGAGCTTGAAAAGACACTTCGGCACGAACATGGCGAACTCGGGCAACGCCAATTCACCGGGAGTCGCATGACGCAAGGAGCCCCATCCGAGCACAAAGTGTCAAGGGCGTTTTTATGGCGAGCGAGCTCGTCGCGGCATCTCGCGGAGGGCGCGGCATCTACGAAGAGCATGGATTTCAATTCCCAAACTTTATGGGTATAAAGTTCTCATAAACTTCTGATGCTAAAGGTGCATTGACCTTTCCAAAGGCGTGCTTTAGATTTTCAATTCCGGAACTTTGTGGGTTTAATGTTGTCATAAACATTCGACGCAAAAGGTGCATTGACTTTTCCAAAGTCATACATCGCACTATACAACGAGACAAGCCAAATCAACACACTATCAGAAAAAAAAAAATTAAATATGGGGTTGTACGTGCCATAACCAGTTACTGATTACGAGGCACGCCGTAGTGGAGGACTCCGGAAATTTCGACCAGCAGGGGTTCTTTAAGGTGCCCTAAATCTAAGGACACGGGTGCTTTCGCATTTCACCCCCATATAAATGCGGCCGCCGTGGCCGGGATTCGATCCCGCGAACTCGTGCTCAGCAGCCCAACACCATTGCCACGGAGCAACCACGTCGGGTCACACTATCACACCAGCACGCAGCGAGGTCCAATGAGACGAAGTAGTGTTGTGGTTCATTTGTGGTTTGGTGTCACATCAAGAATATCAACATTTTCTTTTCACCTGCGCTAAACATCCATGTCAAGACACTAAAGCGAGCAAAGGTAACTACGTTCTGATGTATTTTCCTGCTTTGACTTTTATTCGCGAAGGCACCATTGAGCCTCTTCAATTTTCTTTTTCTCTCTAACCGCGGGCTGCAAAAGCCAGCTTGCGTTTTTCTCGCATAAGTTTTTCTCGTGTTGCCCTGAGCACCGCGCGGCGCACTTCGGTGCGCGTTCGTTTTTCTTTGACCGAGCAGATTTTCGCCTGGCAGAGCTTTCGATGCTTTCTGGCTAGCAGACGAGAAAAAGAAACAATGGTCACTCGCCTCCATTACTGTGGGGACTCGACGGATTGCAACGCGTTCGCTTGAGGGCAATCTCTCCGGAATGTCTTCTCTCACCTGTGCAGGATATCGAGCAGTACGCGTATGGTTCTCTGTGGACCAAGGGTCTCAGATTTTCTTCGATGTTCCTTCGATAGCCACATTAGGTGCCCAAAGTAGGCATTCGATTGTGGCCAACATGCTTTCCTCTGAGTCCTCTTTTTTTCATTTCGGTGCCCCTGCCCCACAAAAAAAGGTCATTGCTGCGTCGCAGCGAATTGTCGCATGCTGAAAGTTTGATTTTGTTACTTCATCTTTTGCGGGAAGTAATGGGCCACGGGACGCTTCAGTTACCGGATACATTTATTATAATATTACGATAGGGAGTATATGAACCCTCCAGGCGCATTCCTGTCGTTGCCCTCGCCCTCATGTTCCGTATGAATTCCAAGGGCGATAAAATCGTGACTGCGCGCAGCATACTGTATGTGCGATTGAAAGCGTAGGAGGATTGTGGTGACATGGGTGAGCCGAAGATGGTGGCTCAGTCTGGTCTGCGCACACTAGAAAAGTGGGGAGGAAGCACGCCGCCTTCCGCCGCGCGATACATCAGGGGGGGGGGGGGGGGTGATGGATGGAGGGGCGGCGGGTCTTAGGATTCTGCGATTTGTGAATCTGTGATCGCGCAACACGTTTAGTTGCCTTATTTGGCGCATTATATACAGTGATTCTTTCATATATACGTAAGTTTATTGGAGGCTTATACGTATCTTTAAATATATTGTTGCGGGGCTTTGTATATATGTGCAGCGAATTTTGTTTCCAGTGACGCTTTTTTTGTCTTTAATAGGCTGTATCTTTGCATTTCTAATGTACGCGGGCGAGTCAAATGAAAGTGAGCCAACCCATCGCGTGCAGCAGCAATAGTTCGGTTCATTATTTGCGAGGCATGCGCGTAGCACACAGGCATCTCTCATTTACGAAAGTAGCATGCAGGTGTGAGGATAAATGTTCTTTAATGCTCTCATACACTGGGCTGTACATCGTTGCTTGACATGATGTACGCTCCAAAAGTTGAACAGCGTGTTGTCTTGAGATTTTTGATAGCTGAAGGTGTCTGCCAAAAAGAAATTAGTCACCGTAAGGCTGCCGTGTACGTTGAACATAGCATTTCATTTGTCATTGTGAAGCGTTGGTGCAAACGGTTCAAAGAAGGATGTGAAACTTGCAAAGACGATCCAAGACCGGGCCAAAGCCACCGTGCAATCACCCCCAACGCACTCGGAGAGGTTGATGAACTGATTAGACAAGAACGGAGGATAAGCATTGAAGAACTGGCAGAGCGTGTGAACACCAGCCACATTTCGGTTCACTGTATAATTCGTGAAAATCTCGGTTTTCGGCTCTTGTATTCGCAACGAATGCCAAGATGAGGAACCATCGCCAGAAGACGGAGCGGTTTAGCGCTGCCTTGACTCATCTGATCCAGTATTACAATGAGGGTGACGACTTCTTGTTTGCAGTTGTGACCGGAGACGAATCATGGTGCCACTACTACAAGTCTGAAACACGACGACAAAGCTTACAGTGGAACCATTCGAATTCACCACCCCCAAAGAAAGCAAAGGCCATCATTCCTGCCTGAAAGGTTTTGTTGACTTTATTTTTTAAGTCGTCAGGAGCCATTATTGATAGAATTTGCTAAACCTGAAGAGACTATCAGTCGTTTCCGATACTGTGAAATGCTTTATCGGCTGCGTGTCGAAATCAAGAACAAACGACGTGGAAAATAGACGAATGGGGTCATCTTGCTCCACGACAATGCCCGCGCCCTTGTCGCTGATGTGGTTAACACAAAACTATCAAACTTCAAGTGAGAAACGCTGCAACATCCGCTATACAGCCAAGAACTGTCGCCTTGCGACTTCCACATTTTGGGGCAATTAAAAAAACCACCTCGAGGGGACCCTATTCGCATCGGACGATGGCGTTAAAGAGTCAATTACCGACTTTTTGAAGCAGCAACACAGGAAGCTTTATGAGACGGGAATCACGCGACTCGTTAGTCAGTGGTACAAATGTGTAAATGCTCATGGAAACTACTTTTAAACAAAGTGCCCCGTTTGGCTAACTTTGGCTCACTTTACATTGACTCACTTTCGTTTGACTTGCCCTCGTATATTTTGCAGACCTCCTGCTTTTTGTATGTGCTCTCCGTTGAGACTATAATTTCGGCGCAATTACAATACACGACAGGGTGACAGCTGCTTCTGCAAAATACTTAAATACATTGGAACAAAGTACAGCGTCATTGAGATTTTTCCCTTGCCGTTGCATATATGCAAAAATGTAAACAAGGTTCTTGAATGTCAACGTTTCATTAAAATATGTGTCCTCAACTTGTTCGTTTCGTGGCCTTTACATTTTTCATATCAGCGGCAGGCACTGCTTTGCTGGTTTTGAACGGATATAGTTCTAAAGTTCGTGTGATATTTTCTTTACTGAATAAATAGATAAAAAAAACATGAAACCGTTGATATCAGTTACTTGGGGCACAATTTTTCGGATATACGAGTATATTCTTTTATGAAAAAATACATATTTTACTTGTCTTGACAGCGTGTAGCGTTCAAGAATTCGTTTGCAGCTTCTTTGGAAATGGCAGCGCAGTTATTCATGTATTTGATCCCTCGACAAATTCTATAAGGAGGAGGCCGAGCTGTTGTGAGCCCCCCCTCCCCCGAACGATATTGCTGGATACGCCACTGCTTATACCGTCTACACACGGCGTGTACGTGCGTACTTGTGAGTGCGTGCGTGCGTACATGTGTGTGTGTATGCGTGCCTCTTTCGTGCGGAGACTTGCACCGTATCAGAGAACGTCGCGTATTCTGCCTCCGTCAAAACGTAATGTCTAGTCCAAGCGGTAATTATCCGTACATTTTGGATGTGTTCTCCGAAACTAAAACAAAGTACGCTCGTCAAAACAGGTGCCTCATCTAAGTGAGCGAATGACACCTTCACTCCAAAGCCCTGGTCGAATCCACCATATGTTGCGCTATAACAATGTGCAACAAACAGGGCTGTTTCAATGAGAATAAAGCCAGTATAGAACGCTGCAGGTGGGTTGACGATGCAATATTTTATTTCACGCACATTCCCAAAAAAACAGTGCTGTCAAAGATGAACATGTTCATGATGATCACACTTATGTACATACGCTCGTACATCACACACTGCATACATGGCTGCTTGTCTCCACAACGCATTTCTAGACACGACGCAACACTGTTTTCCTAGTCCTGGATTTCCTTACAAGTTAATATGCTATCGATAAGTACCAGCCACCGCGTCCGCTATCAATTACTGCGAAAACGCTGCTATCACCTTTCATTTTACCACTATCTGTACCAGCTATTACTACGAAGGGCTTGTTTTGCAAGACTATTTCTTTTCTTGTCACGGATGAAATTTTGTTCACAGTATTTCATTTCTATAAGCGTAAAGCGGCGAATACTTTCATTCATTATTCACCAAGGAAATACAAGTTATTCCTTTCCTAGGTAAATTGAGAAATGGCTTATTCAGAACTCACTGGCGTCTTCCAACAATACAGACAACGCAAGTCTTAAGCTCCAACCAAAAGGCGGACTACGACATGCAAAGTTCGAAACAGTGTACACACACTTTTACTTCGGATGAATTATGATCAGCACAACATATACGCCAAGCGAAACCCCGAACAGAGACAGACCTCACGAAGGAAAGTGCCACGCGCCTGCCTTTCAGCTTGAAGGTCCGTTTCGCGAGTTCTCCTTGCCTAACAGCGCCACCTCTAGGAAAACCAGCTAAATCGCCTCTATCACTTACGCAACATCACAGTTTTACACGGCTTCCGAAAGGTGGCGTAGGCAAGGTTTCTAGCTGCAATCGCCATTGTAGGGACCCCTTCTCCGTGGGCCATCGGACTTCGTGGTGCCCCCTAACAGTACTCTCTCCCCTGAAAACACCGTGGTAGCACTTTCTGACGGGAGGTCTGCACGCCGGAACTCGTAGGCCGGTTGCTGTTCCTTGGCGGAAACACTTCCGTGAAAAATCGACCATCGGAACGGCTGTCATAGAAGTATGCGACAAAAAAAAAGTGCGTTTATTTTTCCCTGGTTAACCGAGCCGAAGCCAGAGGGTTCCCGAATAAGGAATACTCCCACCTAGGGTGAGCCGGGTCCTGACTCGGATTACCGTTTCAGAAAATAAACGTTTCTTTCTCGCTCCTTCTCGTTTCCGTCTCATTCTCTCTCTTTTTCTGTTGGTGACTTCGCGTTAGATATAATAATAATGGTCGCGAATGCCACCTTCCATGTTAAAAATAACTAGCAATTCCACGCTGAGCATGACCTCCTGTGCCTGTATCTTGCGCGTGTTTTATAACACACTGCTCAACACTACCAAGTACCAAACATATAGGAACTGAGTAGACGTTTAGTACAATAGAACATCTCGAGCGGCTGGCTGATTCATTTTACCGATTGTTAACTAATTGAGCGAGCCAGGAAATGGACGACCTGACAAGGAGGAACATAAAGAAACTTCAAACGCGGTTGTCTTTTTTTTTTCTTTTTTCAATGCATGGAAAAGCGTCGCCCTTTCCTCTGCTTGCACAATTAGTTAACAGTGAGCCCACGCACTTTTTTTTCGATTTCATTCAGAGGGAGATGACCGGTTATCCGATCCCCATATACAGCATCCACGACGCCGAAGCGCCCGCTCACGTACAAACCGCCATAGGAGTCACTGTCGTAGCTCTTATGGCAGCATACCAGCACGACGCACCCTTAGCCTTTTGGTGTGCGAACGTCTACAACCGCCGTATAACTAACGAGCGACGCGGCCTAGCCGAGCTTGCTGGCGATGATGGCCAGTGGCTCGATGAATCCCTTGTCGCGAGCCTTCGCGTCGTCCTTGGTGGACAAGGCGGGCAGCGCCTCGCAGGCCCCCGTGCCCTTTTTGTACTTGTTGCAGGCCAGGCTGAGCACCTCTCCGAACACGTGCTCGATGATGTCGTCGAAGAACTTCTTGGCCACTGGCAGCTTGCAGCCTTTGCTCAGGGCGGCCTCGGTGCACTCCACGAACTCGTGGTAATAGCTGCAAAAAAAAAAGAAAGCACAACAGGGAAGACATCAGGAAACGTCAAAATTCTAATTCCCCAATGAGACGACGCATCGACTTTAATTTTCAGTGGCATCTCAGTCGTGAGAGATGGCGTGTCACACTCTGTGTCTCGCCAACGCAAACGAGGCCATTACAATGAGCCTTGTGAAGGCAATCCTCTTTATCAAAGAGCGTATTGCTTTTTCTTTCTTTTTTTGTTGCATTTATCTTTGGTTCTGGTATTGTTCGAACGTATAAATTGACACGATCCTCTTTGTGAGACGGGCTACGAATCGGTCACTGGGTGGGCTGAAACATTAGCGAAAACGAATTACCGATAAAATTAAACCGAATGAGGGAATAAAGCATTGACGGTTTGCAGTGTCGCCATTCGGGCAGTAAATAAAACGGGCGTGGTGTAAGGCTTTTCAACGCAGGGGGGTTCGCTCTAAAAGCCTTTTCCTCGGTAGTCGTATATGTAATCGCTAATCGTTATACGTGAAACTTTGTGCCTACGGAGCACTTAAGGAATCAGTGGAAACCCAGATGGTTTAGTTCGCATTCCTTTTCTTCTTTTCATTTTCATTCTCCTTGTGTTCGTTGCGAGAAAGCATGCCTCTTTTATTTCATTTACTGTAGGCACGGCAACGGCCGCTGTTGGGAAACCAAAATCTCAGTACGGCTGACTAGCATGAAAGCGTTCTTTTTTTTCTCTTTTTTATTCGTCATATCATTTGCTAAACGTCATCGCACGCTGTAAGGTCGCTTGCTCGCCATTTTTTAGTGTACTCCAGGGAAAAAAACTTCATTTCAGCACTGCACCATCGGCAAAAGAAATACGACTTCTTCAGGATACGAAAAAAAATAAAGGTTTCTAACGACCACGGACCACATAGTTCCTAAAAGAGACTGTGCAGCATACAAGTGTGCCCCTGCTGCTGTTCCACTGTCGCAAATATTATTTTACGCACGTGCGTCCACGCACACATACAGGATTAGATTATGGGGTTTTACGTGCCAAAACCACTTTCTGATTATGAGGCACGCCGTAGTGGAGGACTCCGGAAATTTCGACCACCTGGGGTTCTTTAACATGCACCTAAATCTAAGTACACGGGTGTTTTCGCATTTCGCCCCCATCGAAATGCGGCCGCCGTGGCCGGGATTCGATCCCGTGACCTCGTGCTCAGCAGCCTAACACCATAGCCACTGAGCAACCGCGGCGGGTCACACATACTGGAGCCCGCGCACTGAGAAGCACGAACGTTCGTATACGAATTGCTCGATCAGTAGTTTCCAGACTCGTCTCGCCAGTGTGCACGAGGACAAAAATGTTTCAACAAGAGACGCGCTCTGGCTTTTCTTTCCGGCCTTTTATTTCTGCTCCAAACTTTTATATTTTAGTCCGGTATCTCTAATAAATCTAACTTAACGCTATATCTTTGTTTAGAGTTAGTATATACAGACAGAACAAATCTGTTTCAACAGAAACCAACACAAAAATAAAGGAAATTCTTGCGCCACATGCGCCTGACTGCTTTATTCATCACTGTAAGTTTCCTATGAGAGTCGTTTTATAAAAGTGCAGAATTCGAATAACCAAATTCCGATATTTTTTTCTTAGCTTTTAAGCCGCGGAGTGTACTTGACACTGTAATATAGTGTTATTTTATTCTCTGTTGTTGGAATTTGGACACCAGTTTGCATCCCCCTCCCGCCCGCCCTATTCGTGAACTTGAATCCTCCCTTCCGAATCTTGGGATCCACCGTTCGTGAAATGCTCGGCTCGATGAGCGACATCATGATATGCTTACCGAATGTCTAATATCAGTAGTGTTCGACCAAAAAAAACCGTCAGCCTGAAGCCTCAGCCTGGAAGCTAGCTTCCTCGTTCGACTATAGCTGATCGCTTCAGTTTTCCATGGTCCGGCGAACCCTTTGCACTATCAACTTGTAAGGCCACCCAAATATGTGCAATGATAACTCACCAGCAGGAGTAGGGAATCTGCTGACGGTCGGGGGCCCTGGAAGTACGGTGCAGTGCCACGAACATGTCGCTCATGCACTTCTGGATTCCGGGACCAGCCTTGTTGATGCACTTGATGCTATCCAGGTACTCTACGTTGGATACAAAGCAAAAATATATATATGGAAAATTGGTAAAACAAAGCTGTGGCGCGTTCGAGTGGCTCTGCACCAACTCCACCCATATCGGTCACGTTTACCTGGCAGAATTGATTGAGCAAGCTCTCAAGCACACTGCCAGCAAGACCCTGAAGTGAGGGTCCCTATACAATCATTAACATTACCCTTCAAAATGCTTAAGGGCATCATTCTTCCCAATTTGAAAGGACTGGACAGCAACAATCACGAAGGCACACACACAAAAATTGCTTCGACCAAAAAAAAAACAGATTGAGCCGTATGATCAATCGTCATTCATATTAAAGCACTCGCTTGCACTTCGTGCCTCGCAAAAGAAAATCTGGTAGCCTCCAACGTTATATAAAGGACTCCAAACCAACATCACCACACGCATGGATGTTTGCGGATACACAAGAAAAAGCGCTTCAGCAATCGGCTATCACGGCCGGGCAGCATAACTAACACCTTTAACCGAGGATCGGCGTTCTTTTCAGGCTTTTCTGCCCTACGATTTGCCCAACACTTCCTGTGTGCAGGGTTGGATACCTAAATGAATGTTTGTTTGCAAAGAACAGGCCTGACATGGTATGTTAGGAACGCATTCACTACAGAAAAATACTGTGTGAGGCTTTAGCCGTATCTAAAACCACGTAAGCGCTGTAGATGGGTCTTCTCTGTAAAATCAGGAACATACTGTAGAGGACTGCAAATTCGGTTTTAGCTAATCGGCGTGTAATTTCTACACAGTAATGTTCATTTTGAGGTTGCATCATTTTCCGATAAATTAGTCCTTCTTTTCGGTAAAATATTAGAAACACTTGCTGCGTCAAGGCCTACAATGTCTAGAATTCCCAATTATTTTTTAAACTTCTCACTTCACGTTCTTCTGCAACGGTCACGAACTGTGTTTGTGCTTACAATGCTCTTATAGATGGCATTGAGTGTGCAGATGTGACTCGAACCCCGAGCACAGTACGTTACTTACGTAACTTTTCCTCCAAAAAGCTGTTATTAGGGAAGAATGTGCTTATAATTGCAGGGTTCTTAGTTTTCTTTAGGTGTTATTAAAACCAAGAGCGCAGAAATAGCAAGGACACAGACCCAGACATAAACACCACAGTGCTCTTTGTTTTACTTGTCTATATCTCTGTGCCTGTGTTGTTTTCGCGTTCTTGGCTTGAACAGTGCACTATTAACTAACCCAGGCATACATTGCAGTAAGTACTTCACACGACAGAGTGCGAAACAATAACAAAAGCCTGAAAAGGATGTAATTATTTTTGGCGCAGCTGTGCACTACCTCAGGGATCGGCCCACGCAAGTCGCACAAGAGGCCTCGTTTCTGCCAGAAAGCTCACCTTCATGCATAGCGTTCGCCGCCAGCGTTTCCCGGTAGGCATTACGGTTACGTGAGCTGCAGTTGCCGGAAGGCATGAGAAGCAGTCAGGGATCTCTGCATGTTATCGCGTTGCACTTTTTTAATGGAGAAACGTAAGTGTCCACCAAATTTGTCGTTGATGAGCGGCGTAAAGGGACTGTAGACTGTAGAATGACCGAAAGTGGTTGAAATAGACTTAAAATGCTATTTGATTTAAACACGCCGCTATGGTCAACGACCTATGCAATGATGAAAGGCGAGCTCCCGAAAATCCCGCACATAAGCGGTAGGCGTACGCACCTTTATGCTTTGGGCTGGTCGTGTTACAGAACATCGAGTACTCGTCGACGGCTGCCCTGAGCATAAGCAAGATGACGCCCTTAGGGAGGCCGTCCAAGCACTTGACGGTGAAGTCTTCGCCGCACTTCAGTTGTCTCTTGAACAACCTGCGATGTTAGTGGAAATAATTGAGAGTGAAACATGAAAGTTCTTGATCATGTATGCGGATACCATTAATAACGTTTTACACTTTTCACGCGTCTAAGCTTTAATTTCGAGTGGATGTGGCACCGAAATACGGCCAAAGTAATGACGTTCATGACACCTGTATCGATACCACGTACACGCATACCATTGTCGTTTTAATGCGATATCGGATACATAGTTGGAGTGGACAGTGGAAGTGGCAAGAGCTTTTGACAACGCGTACAAACAAAGCAAGCGTAGACGTCACAGCAGTGTTTTGCTGTGTTCAGCGTACGTAGTAAATGAGGGACAGGCGGTACATCACGGTAGCTGTGATCTTAGCTTCTATGCCAAGAAAAATCTGACAGCACAAGAATTTGACATATTCTAGGTCTGCTATTTCCATAGGCGTTTGCGAAACTTCAAGGCACTCAACACGTGAAGCTGAGAGGAAGGCGGAAGAAAATTGTACCGGCGCCCCGCGAAATTGACGCGAACATTGTCTTTCCGAGTTCAACGAAGCGTACTGACATAGCGTGTGTTCCCTAAGACAACAATCACTTATTGTTGAACCTATATTGGCTCAATATCGGTAAACTAAAACGCCAGTGTCATGAACTGAAGCACGTAGTGGTGTTTTTTTGAAAACGTCGTGATTTTTGTCGTGCGTTGGCAGCCGTGGTAAGCCTAACCTCAAGATATCTGTACCGTATGCAACGTTCTCAATGAAGAGCCCGCCCTAGGTGGCTCCCAGCGTAGCACGTCCGTATGAACGCATATGCGTAGTTACAATCGCAATTAGGTGTTCATTACTTGTGAAGCGGCTAAAAAAGAAATACACATTTAGTAGTAGATTTCGCTGTCAAATACTATAGATATTCTCCTCGGCAAAAAATTACGGATTTAGAGGTATTATTGCTTACATGCATATTGCTCAAAAGAAGATGATTATCCTAATTCATTTTCGGGGCTAGATAGGGCAACAATTTTTCTTTTTAACATTCGTGCTGAAACCTTGCACCATTTCTGATGTTGCGCCACAGTCACTCAGCAAAGGATTCTTCATTTGCCCAGGGCCCTTGAAGAAATATCACACCTGCATTGCGTGATATAATATGTGCAGTGTGAAAATTTCATTCTTGTCGTACCACACTACTGTAGAGCGAGTTTTTTTACTAATGTTATATACGCTCATATTTCACTGGGCTTTTCCTGTAAATGATTTTGAGCCTTCGTCTTCACAGAACTACCAGAACCATTGGCTGCTCGGAATAACCCGAAGAAGGTGCTCACGAGACTTTGTGCTTTGGTCCTGCTCTTTCATTCCTAAATATATCCAGATAGGCATTACATGCATTGCGACATGACTATATCGTTGTACGGCTGCGCACATGGTAGGGGGGGGGGCGGAGGGGTCAGCGCCTGGCCGGCGGGGCTGTGTAATGGTGCTCGTAGATTTCCAGACCCTACCGCGCGCTTGGTCTCTGGTGCCAGCTCAACAAATGAAGTGGTCTAAAAGAGCCCGCATCCCTCGCATCTGAGATTCGACAGCTTTGCCGTGGTCTGGGAGCTTTTGTAAGCAATGAAATCGATGAGCTAGATTTGGTTGCCCGAGGCCTACTTACGTGCACTGTGTTGCGAGGCTCTTGGGCTCATCGGCTAGGGTTGTCTTAATAAAGTAGGGCACGAAGTCATATCCGCACTTCTCAGCTTCCGCAGCCGAGCATCCGGCAACGTCCTTGAACAGGGCGGCGCTGGACACGCCTGCAAAAAAGAAATAAGAAAAGAAATGAGCAGGAGGAAGAGGTTGACGTTAGTCTTGGTCTGAGGAATTAAATAGCGATGGCTTCGAAGCTTGGAAAACCCATAACCGTGTATACATACTACTCATTATGGGCCAACATGCCACCGACACGATGAGGAGGTAAGCGTGGATGTTAATGCAGACCTGCAGTAGCAAATCACCGATAGCTTCAGAGTGACGCAAGCCTACAGCTTTGTAGATTCTACACATAATGGTAGAATTTCTCGAATCAAATGGAGCTGAAGTACGAATACCCGCAGTGTTGACCACTGTCATTGGCCTATGTTATCAAAGTTCCAAGTTATGTGGGTTGCCTTCGTGTTCAAATAAAGAATTGAGCACTACGGCCTTCCAGAAACAAGTCTGGTTGCTACGCGCCTGTAATTATATCCAATTCAGACTGTAGACGCTTCCCGGAAATACGGAGCTACCATCTCATTTTGTTCATTCGAAACAAGAACGTCATTTCCGCTTTTGTTCTGAGGCCTTTGTTCTCGATACACTGTTTGTGTGGAAATAAGCGCGATTCTTCGTGTCTAACGCCGGCAACACAAACTCACAGCGACAGCCGTGACTTCCCAATGTTGTCTCAATTCAAACACACACATTACACACAAATGAATGCAACCTTCCTGCTGGGAAACAAAAAAAATAAAACGACCTAAGCTGTGCGCATCCTATGACGTAGCCCTTTTCTCCTCTTTTGAAAGATGAGATAGTATACCTTTCTCGTGCTTGTCTTTTGTTTTCGTCGACCGAGAGCAGGCCAGGCAATGGGCACAATACTCCCGATGCAAACGGTGATAAGCCGGCGCAATTACGATGGCCGTTCGCGCGAGGAGAAATTTAGTAGCCGAGACTTGAATACAGGAACGGGCCTTCAAGGTTAATACTAGCTGAGCGTGCGTGATATCATCAATGGTGTTTCTTGGCTCACAGGCCTAATTATTTGTCCAGTCTCCCTTTTTGTTCTAGCAGCTACTGTCTCCGGCGGCTTTCGTCAGCAGCGTCTTCTTCCGACAATGTCGGGCTATATTTAGTCTCCAACCCACTTACTTCATCAGGCTGTCGACAACAGATGCTTCTAAACTGCAAGCGCTTGTATGCATTCCACAATTACGGCTGCATTTTTTTTTCTCGACAAAGCGAGAAAGGAAAGTATAAAGAGCGACAAATCGGAACCTGTTCCAGAACCAGAACAAGAAGCTGTTCCCATGCTTAGCTCTTTCAAAAGGTTTGCTTTTATGGCTTGTTGCTACGACTGTTTGCTCGACTGTTTGCTCGTAACGGTCGCGCTCTCAGTTTGTTACGTATAACCACGCGAAGTCGTCTGAGGTACAGATTACATCTGGGGTGCCGCAAGGCTCGGTGCTGGGGCCGCTTTTGTTCATTATTTTCATAAATGACGTAGCAGAAATCATTGGCGATACTCAAGTTAAACTTAGAATGTATGCAGACGACTGCGTAATCTACAACACCATCTCTGATGCTCATGATCAGGTTGCGCTAAATAACGTTTTTTCATCGTTTTGTAACTGGAGTGAAACCTGGCAAATGTCTATTAACTTAAAGAAGACTGTGGCAATGACCTTTTCAAACAAGAAACAACCCCTTTCTTTTACTTATACTAATGACGGGGTCGGTCTAATACATGTTACGGAGTTTAAGTACCTCGGTGTAACTCTAGCGTCAAATTTAAAATGGCGCAAGCATGTTGAAATGATCTGCAATAAGGCTCGTCGAAAACTTTCGTATCTCCAGCGCACGTTAAGCAACTCAACAAGAGAATGCAAATTGACTGCGTACAAAACTTTGGGCAGGCCCATACTAGAATATGCATCGGTTGTTTGGTCACCTCACCTCAAGCACGACATAGCTATGTTAGAATCTGTCCAAAAAAAAGCAATCAGGTTCATTTTTTGTCGCTATGACCGGCAATTCTCGCCTACTTCGCATGCACACGTTTTAACGCTGCAATCTCTCGAACATCGGCGTAATTCTGATCGCGTTATCCTTCTTCATAAGATAGTTCACACCGGCTTGAGTGTTCTGGCGCCGATTTCTTTTGTTGCAGCTTCAGCACGCTGTACTCGACGATCTGATCCCCTGAACATTGTGCCCTTCAGGTCGAATATTGATTCTTTTAAGTTTTCCTTCTTTCCACGGACGGTGGATTTATGGAATAAACTTGATGGGTCTCTGCGCAGACTCGGTACTGAGGATTTTGAAAAAGAATTGCGTAATTATGCATTCTGGTAATGTTTTCTAGTATTCTGGTGAATTTTGTTAAAAGTACTTGAAATTGTATTTTTTTTTATTGTTACTCTGTACTCACTCCTGCTATGTCTCAGAAACTGAGACAGCAGTATTTGTAAATAAAAATGTACTTTGTTGCTGTGACAACTCCGTAGGTAGCCTCAGTAGTCTTTTCTAATGCTTTCTTTTCTAAATTGCATGTACACTCGCGTGCAAGGGTTTGGTAAGGAATGATGCCACAAATTAGAAGGAATATCTTAACTGTGTTGTTGCCGTTGTCTTAAAACTTTTGCTTGCTAGTTTACGTCGTGTTGTTGGTGCGTTCATATCTCTAGTCCCCTTTAGTAACGTCGCACTGCTTACAAGACAGGCGTCTACGTTCGCTTACGTCCAAAGCCTTCTTTTGCCTCACATTATCCGATATCTGCTGTTGGTGCCCCTTCCGTATCAGTTTTGCAGTGATGCTGATATTGGTCACTAGATTACATTACGCAGTGATGACTAGCAATATTTCTCGCGCCTCTTGGTACTTTATGCCGGTTACGGATGTCGAAAACTTAAGAGAACTTTCTCGCAGTTACTCGACAAGGCATGCAATTTTCGAGGTGCCGCACATGGTAGAATCTACAGACTTGCCGAGAACTGAAAGAAGCCGCAATGGCGCTCGCTATAAAATATTTCGACTTAGATAGACGGAGACACAATTTCAATTTTAGCTCAGCCAGCTAAACGAACCCCAAAAGTTGAAAACACGTGTCGAGCCTTTCTCCCATATTCTTGCTTCTCCCAATTCTCACTTCAGTGGCCGAGTGATGGTCTTAGTGGAATATTCAAAAGTGTGTACAAGGAGCGCAACCCTAGCGGACGATTGAATGAGCTTGCCTTCTCATCGCGTGCATATGCTTCTATTGACCACAGCAACGTTCACGCGACTAAAAACACAAGCAAAAGATGTGCATTACTGGACAAACAAGGCACAGATTCACAAAAGGACTCAAATTCATACCACATCAAACACCGAGCATGAAGGGATAAATTCTCAACAAGTTTCAGGACGCCGTAAGATCAGTCGTTGCACTGCACCAGTTGCTGGGACATCATTAGCGTAATCTAAACTTCGGTTGACAACACTCTACTCCCAGCTTTTCCTGTTTTGTTCTTTTCGTTCAACTATTAGATGCTGTCAAAAATGTTAAAAGAGGGACGACAATGCAACTTTTTGAGATCCTTAGTCAGAACGAATGTAGGTGTTAAGCTTGAGTGGTGTATTAGCATGTCACAATAAGGGTTGAGGGATATTCCAATCATTTTACTGCCCAGTATTTCCTGAGCTCTGCTTAAAGCTCATCTGTTCCGGAGTCCAACACCTCAGTTGGCACGAAAATGTTAGTTCCAACGTATTTTATGCGTGTCCTTACTCATGCCCGTCAAAGCCAAGTCCGTAGCTTTGCGAATATTCGACGCTCCCTGTGTTTACTTTGTATTCCTTCCAGTGGGTTCTCTAATAGTTAAGCGATCAAGCGTATTACTAGTTAACACAGACACGGAAAGTGGGCGGTGTCTCACACGCACCGCTGCTTATCGCACACAAGACTGCCTCGGGGAATGAGATATTTATAAAAGCAACGGACTATCGCGTGAAGGAGGGGTGAAGACACGCAAAGGTGTCGTATTTTGGTATTCTACGATGCCCGACTGGTCTGGCGTATTGCCAGAGGAAAAAGCGGCGAGTTTAATAACAGCGCGAGGTAGGCGAAACAGTCGGCACGTGGCAAAACAACCTGGCGGATGTCAGACTCGCCGCAATGGGTGATTAGCATCTATAGAACGTGACCAGTCAGTAGTGCATGGGCTTTCAAGCCAAGTAGTAAAAAAGAAACGCTGTACTGTGCACCGGTTCAGGAGTATAGAATTACTTCAGCTGCCGTTGCCCAGGCAACAGCTGTTTACCCCTACATAGGTACCAAAATTTGTTCAATTGTTCCCGAAAAAAAAAGAACGATCGCTTCTGTTTCTGGCGAATAAAAGGCTGAAAACCGCCAGTCCGCCATTGCAAAGCCTGGAATTACTTATAGTGCAATTTATGGCCGTCGAAGTATAAATCAAATGTATGCGTCAAGTCAAATAACTAGTGTATTTGAAAGACCAGAACGCAGTTGGTCGAGT
Source organism: Dermacentor albipictus (assembly GCF_038994185.2). NCBI lineage: Eukaryota > Metazoa > Arthropoda > Arachnida > Ixodida > Ixodidae > Dermacentor > Dermacentor albipictus. The sequence continues at coordinate 57,188,948 of NC_091827.1, read as the reverse complement.
AACGGGGCATCTTGACTTTCCTTCCTGAAAAACGGAAGTACTTCGGAAAGAATGCGTATATAGAGGGTGAAGAACTTGTCATGCGCAAGGCAACAAGTACTTTTCGAATAAACTATACATACCGCAGTCGATGAACCAATACGCATAGTCATGTTCTGCCTTCAATCTTGTTCCTGTACTAGCAAAAAACAAAATACCTCGGCTTTGAATGTGCGTACGTATTTGGCTAAGCTTGTCTGAGCCTTCGATCTGATATTTTATTGGGTTTCTGCTTCTTTGTTGCAATGTCCAGCTTTGCTCTAAGCGAAGTTTACCTGTACACTTTCCTTATGCTATCGCTCATGCACAATAACGCCCCTGGACGTAAAATTCCCAACGACAAAGTTTTTCGATAAAGTCATTCTCTCTCCGAGAACTTTTTTTTATATTTCAACGTTTACTTTCATCGGGAAGGCCGCGCAGCGTGCGGACGGTTGCGTGCTGCATTCGGAAAGACTTGCCGAGGTCATATTGTTTCGTCTTCCATGAGCGCAAAGTTTGCCGCTCACGCGATAGCAAGGATAAAAACAGTTGACTCGACGGAGGAGTTAGCTCGCCTGTGCTGCGTCTGCAGCTCTTCTCAATCACATTGCCAACGCGCATAATAGGCTCGGCGGCACGTGAGGAAAAAAAAGGAATGGGCAATGTTTTCAAACTTATTTTTCTCCTCAGGGCCGGCTTAGGTATTTATGTGCGCACCAACATGCCAAACGTATTCCCAAGATAAATAACTACTGTAAAGAAACGAGTTGTGCGACGAAGTTGTTAAGGATAGCATTGCGGAAAAGCACTTCGATATTACGATGCATTTTGTGTGTCAAATGAATGGTGACTTTTCTGTGGAAAAGGTAAATTCAGCAAATTAATTACTACGAACTCTGTTGTTACGCGTCAGCGCACAGCGCTGGGGTTCAAGTAGTTGTACAGTAGCCGCATGTACAAATTCCTCCTCGAAGGCAATGGGTAGATCATACAGCATATGGCAGCTAGCTATACTCAAGTTGCTACGTCCTGTAAGCTGAGTAAGTACGTGAACATTTAAGAGCCGAGAAATTCAGCAGTGACTCGAGTCGCAGACTTTCTTGTTCAGGTACGTCGCGTTATTGCTTAGCGGAGCTGGCAAATGGCATGAATAAGGTTGAGACAACGTTTTCAGCCATGAAGATGTCCGGCTTCTAGTCGCTTGTATCTGGTCGCCATGAAGACAGCGCAACAAACGCCGTCAAAGTTTCCGCAACGTACGCGAGATGTTGATTGTGCGGTGCTTAAGAGGAAGAGGGGAGGAGGGGGGAGGCGCTTTGTAAGGCAAATATGTGTACGTCAGAAGTAGCAACAGGATGGGAAGAGAAAGCGCAATATCCGGTGAAACAAGTGTCATTAAATATATGGCTTGGCTTGTCATGATAAAGTCCACTTCAGACATTGTCAAGGGCTTGTGGATATTCTAAATATATGGCTCACTGAACTGTAATGTAGTTCGCGCTACCAAATTTTAGATGCACTACAGCCCCTCTTGACACAGCCGGACTGTTCGAAAAATTTGCAGCAAAGCCGCCTTTATTGTTTTAGCGTTTCTACTGTTTGATCAGTTTTGGCGAAAGTTCAGATGGCATGTCAGATGTCGAACAACACGAACTGGTTTTAACGTTTGATATTGGCACAACTGCCCTCTGCAGAAAATGGCGCCAGTACGGAAGGTAGTGCAAAAATTAATTCTGGGAATTTTTGTGTGCCGATACCACGACCTGATTGCGCGACGTGTCGTAAGGGGGGGGGGGGGGGGAGATCCTGGTTTAATTTTGACCGACTGTGGTTTTATAATGTGCACTTAAATCTAAGTACAAGAACGTTGCTATTTTTTTTTCGAGTTTGCCACCATCGATATGCGACCGCCACGGGCGGGAATCTAAGTAGCAACCACGTGCTTAGGAGTGCCACGCCATAGCCGGTTAGCCACCGCGGCTAGTACAATGTTGTGCGGCTAAACCAGAATTCAGTCAAAAGCAAAAACAAAACACAGTGTGGTCTCAAAATAAATCAGGAACCACATGTTGCGTTCCATTCATTCACTACTATATTTCCTAAAAGGCTATTTTAAGAAAGTATTTTTTAAGAAGAACCTCGCGCCTTCTGACACAAGTCACGTGAATACGCTTCAACGTCTGAGGCATAATTTACTTAAACATAACTATTCACCCTGGTATGCACATCCCGCAGTTTCTTCTTCTATGTCCTTGTTACATAAACTCTGAGGACTAAAAGCAATGTGCGCTGCACTACTGCACGACTCAGCGCTTTGCATCGTGTTAGTCCCGATTTGGCATTGCCCAATCGTTTGCGAGACGAAATCGCATTGGAAAGTCTTACACCCGACGTAGTGCCTCGACCTCTGAGCAAAGTATACAACGCAAGCCTTAGCGAAGCGCATATTTTATTCATTTTTTTCCAGGATTCGTCCCGCATACAAATCAGAAGCTTCCGCGGCCGAAATGAAATAACAAATGAGTTTGTCGATATACCGCTTGGCTCGAAGCAGCCCATAGTACATGCTAAATTTAGGCAGTACGAATTCCATATTCTTGCCAATTGTAGAAACGTTCACCTGGCACTTATCTCGAGACGCGCGCGTCCAGGTTAAAGTTAGAGCGTCTGACGCACGCGGTACACCCACGCCACGGCGAGCACGGCATGTCAAGCGATTCGTTGCGCAACTCGTTGCTCACCGCGATGAGAAAGTCGATAGCGGCACAGTCACAGCGACGCTCTTACTGCCCACTTATTTTTTGTGGTCTTGTTTTCGTCAGCTGCTCCCCGAGTAGAGCGCCGCACCGTCAGAGTTGGGCAATCGAGTCCCCATGCGGTAGCGGCTGCTGAATGAGATAATTAATCTCTCAAATTGAGGCAACAGCGAAATACTCCGACATGACGGGAGGTAAGATGGCGCGCTTTCTGTCAAGGTCGGCCGCTACTCGACGACGGGCCTTCCGGGAACGAATGCGCCACGTGCACGCGAGAAAGAACGGTTTGACCGAAGAATGCGTCTTCTTACACTTTCTTGTTCACTGTTGCGCGGGGCTCGCTCATCGGTTAGGTCAAGTCGTAGTGTCACCATGAACGTTAGCTGTGTGTAGAGGATCCGGAGGATGTTTCTATTCAAGCAAACAACGCGAAAGCACAGAGGCCCTGATTAATTGATTGATTGATTGATTGATTGATTGATTGATTGATTGATTGATTGATTGATTGATTGATTGATTGATTGATTGATTGATTGATTGATTGATTGATTGATTGATTGATTGGGTTTCAGTGCCCTACTGCAGATTATTCGGATAGACGCCGTACTGGGAACTCTGGTCATCCTGACGAAATTGGTCATATGAGTAATTTACTCGTGGAGAGTAAAGATGAACAAGCTAATCAGACCTGTTATGTAACCTCAACGTTCACACTGTCAAGAAAGTCCAACTGGCCGAATTACTTGAAGAGAACTTGAAAACAACAGTTGGAAAGAAGAAAAACCTGTCCTAGCTGCGTGTCCACCCCGTTTTCACATGAAAGCTCCCTGACAGAATGTCGTTTTCTTTAATTGTACATGTTTGTAAATTGCCTAAGGAACGAAAACACGTGCGTTCTTAAAGTCGACACAGATGTATGAACTTTAGGGATCAAGTTACCCGGCAAGGCGTTATTGGGTTATTCTGCTTAAGTCGCAAGTTCTTTCCGTGATAGCTATATTTATTTATTTATTTATTTATTTATTTATTTATTTATTTATTTAGAAAGACCTCACAGACCTAAGAAGAGGCATAGGGTGAGGGGGGCATATGCTACAAATGTATAAAGAAATATAAGCGCTAAAGAGATATCGATGCGTGCGTTGGGACGTTATGCACTGCGTGATGTTTAAATAAACAAGAAAAAAACCTACGCGCAGCGTGAAGAAAGTTGTTTGGCCAAATATCTTGCAAAAGGCTTCATGATTTCTGAGCGAAGCAATGCTATACGGAAGGCTGCTGCAGAGACGGACAGCGCGAGGCAGTAGCGAAAAGGCTAAATACTTGCGTCACGCCATATACACGGGCTTAGCTGAAATTATTGTGTGTGCAATCTGCGCGATGTGAAGACGTGGCGTTTCAAGCGCGATAGGGATGATCTGTCAAGGTCAATGAACATATGAAATAATGGCAGCAATGCAACATCACGGTGAGTGCTCGACGACTGCAACGCTAGTTCGGCTTTGATCGGCGTTGTGCTAGACTGGTCGCTGTAATTATGAGTTATGAAACGACTTGTCCTATTCTGAATTATTTCCAACACTTCAACTACGTATTTCCGATGGGAGACTTGTACTCAAGCTGGGTTCACACGAACGTTAAATAAGCCAGTTTACGTAAAGCAGCCGGAACACTTAGGAAGTTCCGGCGCAGGAACCCTAATAATTTGGATGCATTGACAAAGACACACGTAATGTGCTCAGACCACGAAAGGTTACGTGTAAGGTACACGTCCAGATTTTTGTATTGCGCAGTCGGGGATATATTACTGTTGGTAACATGGTAGACAAAGTAAGAATTAACAGATCTACGGGTGCAGGACATTATTTTACACTTGGACACGTTTAGTGTCACAAGCCAGGCATTGCATAACTGGTTCACTATATACAGGTCTCATTGGAGCGCTATATGATCATGTAGGCGTATTTCAACATAAGAATCGAAAAATACCCAAATTTAAACCTGGACCTTCGAAAGCCGGAGCGCAAATTAAATGCGGCGGTGATACTTTCCCGCGGCAACGAGAATTTCTTCTTCCTTTCGCAACCTCGAGGCTACTAATTAGATGGCTGGGAACGACCAGTGGGAATTATATACAGAGTCGCATGGCCAACCATTTTTCATTGCATCGAAGTGCAGTGTCCCTGGCCCAACACTTCCATAAAGCCGTTGCTTGTGCTACGCAAAGAAAAACCATGTAATTGTGACCACACTTATGGGCCCCTAGCAGCGAGCGATCATTGAAATACGGAATACTCTTGCAAATCCTAAGCACCCCTGCGTTCAAGTTATTTTTTCAAGGCGCACATTTATTTAAAGTTTCTCGTCAAGTTTAATTGCCAATATAATTTCTTTTTTTTTTGTCGCATCAATTTTCTTCAAAACCCTCTTAAAGCCAACGACAAGATATTCCTGAACAGCCGAGGAGGTACAAAGGCTTCGACGTTCTGTAGCCGAGCATGCGGTCGTATTTTTGAATGCCTCGTATATTTACATTTACATGGAGTTCATAATGTCAAATAGCCAAGATTAAAGCGAAGCCCTCCACTGAGGCATCTCTCAAAGACTACTCGCAGCATGAGAGCGTAAAACCCCTTTAATCACTCAGCTAATTCTCCAGTGACGAGCTTGATCAGTGAGCCAACTACGATGCTTGAATCTAATAAAGCTTTCAGTCATCAAAAAAAAAAGTGCGGATAGTTACTGAATTATTTTTTTTTTACCGAGTCCTTGAACTTCGTTGCTTGGTGGATCACCGAAATATCACAAGCCACGCCTGAAACCCCCCTGAAAAATCTGACCGCACATCCTGGGCATCACCCGCCGTGGTTGCTCAGTGGCTATGGTGTTGGGCTGCTGAGCACGAGGTCGCGGGATCGAATCCCGGCCACGGCGGCCGCATTTCGATGGGGGCTAAACGCGAAAACACCCCTGTGCTTAGATTTAGGTGCACGTTAAAGAACCCCAGGTGGTCAAAATTTCCGGAGTCCTCCACTACGGCGTGCCTCATAATCAGAAAGTGGTTTTGGCACGTAAAACCCCAAATATTATTATTATTATCCTGGGCATTCGCGGCGCGATGCATCAGAGCGAACGCAACGCGAGATCGACCACTCACCTCCGACAACGCAGGCCAGCCCGAAGCACACAATCGCGAGCGCGCGGTTCATCTTGATCTTCGCGAGTGCGGACTGCGAATCGCTCGACTGGCGGTGTGGCCGGCGGTTGCCATTTATTGGGTTGGCCAGCCGCCATGCGCGTAAACAGTCGCCGGCTGAAGCGGATGCGAAAACGCACGCACGAAAGCACACATACACGCACACACGCACGCCATAACACACACGCACAAAAACAAAAAAAAATGCACCGCCCTCGCCGTGCGTTCAAGTGCGCGTATACTCCACACGCACGGACTACCGCGCACCCTCTCAAACTTGAGCGCGAAAGAAAGGGAAAAGGGTGGTGTTACGCCTTGAGCCAATGCTGCCCGAGAGGATGGCGGAGGAGGAGGAGGTGCAGAAGTCGTTGCTTGCTATAGTAGCATGCCTCTCGTTCGCGGCGATTTGGAAACATGTTGACCTTGACGACACCAAGCGGAGACGACGATCGCGACGGCCCATTCGCGCCACTGTGGAAGAGCACGCGCTTTTCACTGCCAGGAACTGCAGCCCGCCATCCCCCACCCGCCTCCCGTTTTCGAAGCACACCCACACCACGTTCCGAGCACCACTGAAATAGCGCCCATTCATTGTCCTGTGAACACTTGCTAGACGAATTGTCTCTGCTTGGTGGGCTTTGTCGGTTCAGCTATGTTTCATGTAGGGAAAATGATTGGCATTACGAATCATGGTTCCAGCGCACAATTGAACACGGACGAGAAGATTGTGCGCTGGAACGACGTTTTATAATGCCATTCGCAATCAACTAGCCCAGCTGCCCATACTTAGGAGAAATGATGTAGGATGTAGGAATCGGGTACGTGTTTCACGCTGTGAAGAATAAAATTGCGGGTGGTATGCTTCACGTTGTGCAGCTTGCGGGCATGTCTTTCGCAGATGGAGGGGGGGTGGGGGGGTTAGTTTTGGTACTCGATGTGTGGAAAAGTTGGGACGGTGGAGGTATTGCTGCAGGACGGTTTATCCATGCAAGCTTGGCCGGTAGCAGCTCTGCCTGACCAACACCGTCGCCTATACTGCACCGATTCACCAGGGCCGACATACGGTACTTCGTTTTCGCTCTTCTTCAGCAGTTCGAACTGCGCTCCGCCCAATTTGTCGTCGCAATCGGCCTACTGCGAACGTTGGATGATAAGAAAGGAAGATAACCGAGCGGAAGGCAACCTAACATTATGATTGCAGATTTTTCGGCCAGTTGGTTCGTTGCAGTAATTGAAGTGACAGCGCTGGATTCACTCGGACAAGAACGACGACAGGATAGCGCACGATAGCGCAGCTTTGGCCCGTAAAACCCGTGGGTTTATTTAATTTGGGTGGTGGACGATGCTAAGTACTTTCCGTGGCAGCCTCCCTATGCTATACACAACCGAAAGTGGCTCGAAAGTTTAGAGCTAGGATCGTTTAAAGTTCTACAAATTCGGCAGGTTGTGAATTTCTGGAGTTCACCATTTGTTATGAGCGAAATCATAGGTCTATGTACGCTTTAGCTTGAGTTTTGTAAAAAGGTCAGTTTTTATTGGCGTGGTACGCACAGTAGATCACACACACAAAAAAGGGGGAGAACACTTTCTATAGCCACGAAAATCGTGAGCCCACTAAATGCTGCACATTAGAACACGCGCAAATCCAGGCAGCACTTAACTGCGAAAATAAGAATGCGAGCGCACGCTTTGGTAAACGGAGCAGCAGGATACTGGTCAGGGAAATCACATACCAGAGAGCATTTAACGCGTGCTTCGAATAGCGCAGGCTACGGCCGTTCAATGCGGAATACCCAGTATAAAAAAACATGATGAGGATTGAAGTGTACGTGATTTGCTTCAAATTGTTTTCACGTGTTTGCAGGGCACTGCGCTGCGGTTACACGAGGAATAAAAATAATAAAATGACGACGCCCTCGTTACGCGAAGATTTCATGCAACCGCTTCTACGGAGCCGTCTCTCAATTCTGTACTCAGTCCGTCGCTTTTTCTTTTATTAAACCACATGCATGTTTACGTCGCCTTATAGTCAAGCATTCCTTGTTCATTCTCATCATCACCCGGGGCGGCCTTGCCACTGTTTTTAAACACAAAATGCCTTTTTAGCTTTATTCCGCATGAAGAGCCTGAATTTTGTCAAACCCTACTTGCAAATCAGTGAAATTCAGGATGAATCCAAGACAAGATAAGACAGAAATATACAGACCCATGAGATGTGTTGAGGAAGAAGACGACAATGTCTTTGAAAGAAGCACAACACGGGTTATTTTACCCGGTTCGATATTCCCACTTTCTCCCCATTATGAAGCTTTTACCGCGTGTCTGACAAGGCCGAATTGTTAACATGTATTAACATGTTAACATGGGCACGCACACATACGCACGCACGCCCATGTTAAATCGTCAACTACGGTGTCATAAGCATTCAAAAGGGTACGAGTGCGAGCTAGTTGTTACGAATCCGTGAGCCGAAAACAGCGCAAAATAAGCACGGACAACGGAGGAACACCGGACGAGCGCTCATGCTATGTTCCTCCCTTGTCCGTGCTTATTTCGCGCTGTTTTTTCACCCGTCATAGGCATTACACGTGCCTGGCCTTAGGGTGTGCGCTCGGCCACAACGACGACGTGTATTGAGAGTGACCACGCAGTGCTGTTTTGATTAGCGTGATCACGATTCTATAATCCTTCCTGACTGTGACGCTGTGTATGTTTTGGCAAAAATCCTAATTGCTTCAGATCTCACAGGTTTTAGCCTATTTCCTGCATATAGCCACTTCTTGCGGAAATCATCTCTCAAGAGATACAATGTTTTTTTTTTAATAAGCACCCCCGACAGCACACAGGATATTTGTTTATGTGCTCTCATTGAACGCTCTCATAGGTGGCACGCAGGAAGTAACACGTAGTTTAGTAAACAGTTGCTTAAATACGTTTACACGGCTGATTCCCAGCGCATTCATGCAGCATGCCGCCTTAAGTTCACCTTCAATTTTATTTTTACTGTCCTGACTGTCGGTTCGCGTGCTGCTGATGGCTCATATCCGACCATCCTAATGAGTCTAAAATGATGATGATTTTGCCGCACAGGGCTGTGAAATATTTTGTAACACAGACTTGCGTACTCACCAACAGTGCAAACTGAATAATTTTTAATTCGGCACGCGAAGCGATTGCGATTCTCGAAGGCAAACTTCTCACTGGCCACAAGCACGTTCGGATTGCCTTATGCATTCGTGCCACCCCCGATCATGTTGTTTGCGGTTCGCAGAAGGGCGTAGTGGTGCCAACCTAATTTTTTTCTTAGTCTCATACGAAGGCCGAGAAAATATGACGATTCAACTCCATTTCTTATATGCCTATTCGCACTTCGTCAATAATTAGAGCGAAGCTCCTTCCGCGCCCTTATCATCCACCGCCATCAGGAGTGGATGATAAGAGTGCTGCCATTCCTAACAATGATAAAAAAGGTACCTAAGGGGGCATCACATCACCCGCTAGGCGACATCGATTCGCACCAGATATACCGAGTAATCTTTCCTGACAAAGCATGCCTTCCAGTATACAGTACTCTTACTATAGTAATAACCTTTACAAGTTCACCTAAAATGCACTTGAGAATACGGGTGACAGTTACGCATTTAGGTCCTGTATTCGTGTCCTTTCTCTTAGCACCGGAACGATGAACACTGCTTCCGGTTTGCGGTGTGCATGCAAGCCGCGTGCGCCACTCACACCAACACGACACACAGCGTCCACGAAACGAATCGACAGTTTCATGCCATTACAGTTCACTTAGGCCTATGGAGCTTTAAATGCACGACTAAGTGCGATGCAACGCACGCAAGAGAACACCTGAAACGCACTCGCAAAAAAAGAAAACGAAAGAAAGGAAGTTACGCCGCACATCGTCATGTGTCGCCGTAGGATGCAACACCACGAACCGATGCGTCGTGCGACGAATCTTAAAACTTGAAACCGGCGACTCTGGCGATTAACAGCAACAGGTGAAGGAACAGAGTTTAAGATGGAAAAATTCTTAATTCATCGCTCAAGACGCGAAATGCGTGTGATGTATAGGTGCAATACTTAAAAAAGAAAAACAGATAGTTAGGTATGCGTATACCTGTTTTGCCGCGTGTATACACATACGTAAAGATATCCCGATGGCCGGCCACGTTCTCTACAGAATTACGTGTTGGAACGACAAACCGTCCCTAATTTTTTCACTGCAAGGCATACATGCCATCAAGTGCATAATTCCTTTCATAAAGCGAAGCCTTCTGCGGCTTCTTCTCGAGGTTTAGAGCGTGCGCTCTGTTGGTTGGTCACCGCATAATGGAGTCCGAAGCTCGAGAGAGAGAGAGAGAGAGAGAGAGAGAGAGAATGATGCATAGAAAGGCAGGGAGGCTAACTGTCGTTATACAAACACAGGGACCATCCTGGAGATGGCGCGGTAATAAGTAAGCTTGTCTGATGCCGGAAATCATGGAGGAAGGAAAAAAATAGGAGGGAGCATACCGCAACGCGATTGAAGCCAAAACTGATAGGCCTAGCACGTGATCGAACGCCCGAGTGCGCGGTTGGTTTTAGTGTTCCCCCTATGCAGGCAGAGCCACGGCAGGGCAGCTGAACAAGCGCAGACCGAATAAAAAACTACTGGCTCAGCTACTGGGAACCAAACGCCTCAGCGAATCTCGATTCTTGTTCCGTGATCTCGACGCCAGGGGTCACGTGTTGGACCACCACTGTGGCTTCACGGAGCGTCCGCTTACCAAGGCTTGCTGCGTGACGTAATGCTCCCTCCTATATTTTTCCTTCCTCCATGCTTGAGATGGTGTAATCCATAGTCACGTGGGTCACATGGGCTGGGTTGCGTGAGTGTGAGGGGGGAGTCGACATGCGTTTGGCCGGTCAGGCACGCAACCGTTATTCTGCAAAACAGGGCATACCGAAGACAAACACTTTTACAGCCTTTAGTTGGCCGCATCACGAAATCTCCTCTTCATATGGATTCCGAAATGTGCGCTGAATGCGCAAACTTTCTTTTTTTATTCTTCGGGCTGCGAGTACATTCACTTACCCGTAACCGGACGTGTTTCCATTTTGCTTTCTTTACTTTTCAGCGCACACGTCATGGTGGAGCCGCTCCCGATTTTTATATTTCTGTTTTGTTAAAAATGTGTTGTTCAGTCAGAGCACCGATTTTAGCCGCTTCCAGGTCGTTGTTTACATCAGAACACTGTTTGCCTCGTGAGCATCCGTAGCAGGGCGACCTCCTGAAGGTTAAGCGTCGTGTTTTTGTGTAAACAGTCGATCTCATGCGTAGTGATTACACGTCGTGGCGACTCTTTCTGCTTTGTTTTTATTCTTTATTTGTTGACGAATGATGAAAGACAGTTTTGTGCTGATAAGGAAAGGCTGCTCTTTGCTTCGTGATCGGAATATGCTATGTATCACAAGTATACATGCGTGTTTAACTAGAAAAGAAGCATCTCACAATTTATGACTTCACATACGGTGGCAATGCTACGTAACTCTCAAAGCCACGGTGCAAGCAACAGCATATGATGGGTATTTAATTAAACTATAAGGTTTTACATGTTAAAACCACGATCCGACCACTCGGCACGCCATAGTGGGCGACTTCATTCCCCTCTCCGCTCTTGCCGGCACCGCCGCGCCAGTGTATCACAGTTTGTGCGTATAGTACGTGTTGTGCTTGCTTTCCTATGGGACAAAAAATCTCAGCTCCCTTCCACTCTGTGAAGAGGGAGAACCAGCGACGCTGTGTATGTGGGCCCCTTAATGGCGAACTGCACCTCCGGTGCGGGTCGGCCCGGCATTGCGCTATCTTTGGGATCGGCCCACCTACGGGGAATGCTTAACGCCAGCTTCACCTCCGCCATGGGTCGGCCCGGCATTGCACTATCTCCGGGATCGACCTACATATCGGGTGTGCTTAACGCCTGCCTCACCTCCGCCGTGGGTCGGCCCCGCATTGCACTATCTCCGGGATCGACCTACATATCGGGTGTGCTTAACGCCTGCCTCACCTCCGCCGTGGGTCGGCCCCGCATTGCACTATCTCCGGGATCGGCCCACGTATGGGGAGTTCATTGATCACCACAACGACCCGAAAATTTCCTTGGACGGTAGAGGTATACAGATTCGCTGTAAAAAAGCACTGTTGGGCTGTGGAGATCACGTGCGGGGCTGTCATAGTGTAAACCCTACCGTCGTCCATAGCCTGAGGAGAGCCCTGGGAGCTCGGGTCCCCATAGTGTGCACTCATCGTCGAGCCCACTCAGGCCCGAAAGAACCGTGGGGAACAGGAGCGTCTTCGCTACGCAGCGAATGTATCTATACGCTGTACACATTCAATTATAATGATAGTGCAGCCCCATAATTCAATAAAGGTTTAACACTTCTGCCACGATGCGATGTGCCATGTGAGTCAATGAACATGCTCAACCTTCTCAGAGATTATGAACAATGATGCGTGAGACCGCCTCAAGCAGACGCGTCTCGCTGTGTGTTCTGTGCACTACGCAGACAAACACCTGTGGTGCAGGCAAGGCAACGTTTAACATCAAGTCACCGCTCTCGTATTGGACTAAACGTTGAATAAATTGCACAGTCTCCGCCGACATCACCGCTAATTATTGGTAATCAAAGGAAACACCAGAGAAAACTTCGCTTACATCAATTCCCACAGTGCGTGGGATACGCATATCTTTTTATGTGCCTCAATATATTGCGCAATGAAAACGCATATCAAGCTGTGCTCAAATTTCACATTAAGGAGCATCGTAATCGTCGGACACATTTTTTATCAATCAGAACGCTTACATGAACCCAAAAGAAAGTAGTAGTAGTATAAAACTTTTATTTAAAAAAAAAGAAAAAAAATCACATTCAGGTCCAGTGGGTGGGTCCCTCAGTCCAGGGCCCCACTGGCGATCGCGGCACGCCGGGCTTGGTCGAGAAGGGCCAATTGGTCCTCCCGCACCGTGCTGGCTAGCCACACCTCCCACTGCCTACTGTTGGAGTTTTGCCCCATAAGGGGTGATTGGATTTCTTGTGGCCGACTCTGGCACGACCATGTGATATGGTCAAGAGATGGTCGCGCTCCGCACCAAGGGCAAGTGTTGGGATACCGGGTGGGGTGTATGTGGTGTAGTAGGAGTAGGTGTGGGTATGTACGGGTTTGTAGTCGGCGCCAGTCCCGCATTTGCGCTGAGTCCAAGGATGTGTCTGGAAAGCTATATTGTTGCCTTCCTCGTCTCTGTGCCTCTAAGATATCTTTTGCTGTGATCGGGGATTCTACGAGAACCCAAAAGAAAAAGGTAGCTGTCTTGGCCAGAAGTTTCTGGTTAGGCTTATGAAGAGGCCAACCCGTCGAAATATGCGAGCTTGAGGCAGAACTGTGTCATCTCTCGTGCATGACATTGACGCCCACTAGAACGACCCCATTCTCGGGTATCATAACGCGAACGGGTTTGACTGATTAATTGCCGGCCGACAACAAATCATTGCATTTTCTTTCCTCGCACTCTGCTGTGCCGACTCGGCGCGCAAGCATAACGCATATCTCGGCACTCTCTCCTTCTTTCTTTGCACTAAAGGAACAACAAAAATGAAGGTTTGGGATACGTGTCGTACCAACCATAGATATAATAGGCTCCCAATACAGATCCTTATATATCAGGAGAAGTTTTAAAGAAATGCAAAGCGCTAAAATGAGTGGAAACCACCCAAAGTTTGAAGAGAAAAGAGATGTACCGACGGATTGTGGCGGATTAGCGTTGTCTGATGGAGCTCGAGGCTTGTCCGTCATGGAACCCCCTAAACTTACACCCAAATCCGATCCAAAATGACCGCTCCCAGCAGCACTCGACACTCGCTTTTGGTATTGAAATAGAAAAAAAATATAATTCAATTGCTTGCCTTATAAAACTCGGCACTAAGATAAGCTAGGACCGGCGTGTGTAATTTGGGGCCCAAATTGTAGACGTGGTCCCTTGTTCAGGACGAAAGACAGTGCACCGACTACGACATTAAAGAACTGAAAGGAATGACCACAAACAATTTTTAAGAACGGAAAGTCTTGTGCCCTTCCAGAAACGCTGTCGGCACGGACTTTCTCATCCCGTCTTCTGGCTCGAACCGCTCGCATCCGTCTGCTCTCGGGATCACGTGATTTCGTTCTCGGCTTGCCACTGCAGTTGGTTGGAGAACCACGTAACGCTTGGCCAGCCATGCATAACCACGTCCTGTATTAATTGTCCTTTTTTTCTGTGGGGGGTATCTGTTCGTAAATGTGTACCCTCGGCTATAAGGAAAGCCATCCGTCTACAATTGCGACACTGAATGAGCATAGTCGCTATCTTCACTTACGCATGTTTCAGCTAAACAAAACAAAAAAGTGTTTCTCCATTCAGTAAGGCTGATAACGTGGAGGACTTTAGACAAGCGAAAATTACTGTGCAGCCCCGACTGGCATAGGCAGGTAGGATGAGTGGATACTCGCTCACCAATATTTTATTCCGGCTGCATATTTACGCACCCTCACGTCTACTTGCATACTAACGCACGTTGCTATACGCGCGTCCCGCACATACTCGACAACACACTCTCGAGTTCATACTATCATTCATACACGCGTTTATTCGCATTCACGGGAATACTAACGCTCGTACTCGCGTGCATTGGCGCTCGCCGACCATCATTCACATTGATACTCACGTCACTCCCCCTCACCGACGTCCATCGATACTCGCGTGAGCCAACCAGCACTCACGCCTCTTTATATTCACGTCCAATCAGACTCATTCGCACTCAATCACCCGTCCAATCACATCCTTATTCAATCAGTCGCACTTAACACCGCGTCTGGGGCGTCAATATGAAACGAGTATGAGTCAGTGTTCTCAAGAGTGAGCATGCCGACCTATGGCCCCGAGGGTACAACAGCGCTAAGCAGCACACTACAATGCATTAATTCTGGTTACCGAGCAACATGAGTCTTATAACAGACTGAATGTTTAAGAAAACAGTGTTTAAGATAGGTCTTCGCATAAAGGCCACTAAGCTAAGCTCAATAACCGCTGTCACTTTATGCATCTGCCCCTGGAAGCGGGGCCTAATTATTTCACATAGTGGTGGTGAGATTTGTCGGATACGTGCCCAATTTGCAGTTTTCCGGAGCGTCATATGCGTGAGTCAGAAACAGCTCGAGCAAAAAAGTTCACCTCGAGATTGTGTCGGCCACGTATATTCCTTTTGAGACTTTCGGCCAGAACGGAGACATAGCATGTGTGCGCGTGTATGTGTGTGTGTGCTGTGTGCGTATGTGTTTGCTTTCAGGTATGTGTGTGCGTATGTGTGTGTGTGCGTGCGTGCGTGTGCATGCGTGTGTGCGTGCGTGCGCGCTTCACATGCGTGGTAGCTGGGAAGGGAACATTTATCACAAGCGTGATGGCTCCCTCTAAGCGGCAAATTTCTCACCGTTCATCGGAAATTAGAGATAAACCTCTTGCGTACGTCGCCCGAAGGAAAACAAGATCGATAAGACACGGAATTTCTGAAAAACATTTTCGCACGCTGGAAGCGATTCTGTTTACTCGAGGAGACGCATGTGAAAAACAAAAGGCGAAATACGGGCATTGCGTAAAATGTGGCAAAACAATCAAGACGCCTAGCTGAAGTTGGACGATTGGGTCTTTATACTTTAAAAAAATGAACTGACTGAAAAACTCTCACGAGGCTCACCTGATGCTGTTCTTGTTTTTTTTTTATATATACACAGTGGGAAACGCACTTTGAGAGTACCACTGCATCAGAGCATGTTTTTTGGTCGCGCGCTACGTATGAACGTTGTGGATCATTAAGACATCTATGAAAAAATACAGAAGCTGTAAAAAACAGAAAGAACGCGAGCGCTTGAGAACTCATGAGACGAGGAGGAAGTAATTCGCCCGTGACCGTGAAAGTTCGAGTATATGTTTTTGCGACTATGTACCTTTTATAAACATCGGGCAAAATGTTACACAGCCATGGAGCAACCTGTGCTCACTTCAAGGAAAAAAGAACACATTGCTACAGGGTGAGGTACGCAGAAAACGAACGAATAACTGAGGCTCAGAATGAAGGGAAAAAAGATTTCCCTCTATAACAGTACTTGAGATCCAGATATGCTGGCTACAGCACGTCATTGTATTCAAAATAGGTAGTTATAATTAGGAACGTTTAAAACATGTGTCCACTTTTATAAATGCAGGAAACAATATGCACCGATTTCTTTGTGTCTCAGAATCGATTATAGGAAAAAAAATTTGAGACAAAAAAAGGTAACAAACAAGTTAGCAAAGAACAAAAATGGAAGCAAATTTCTGACCAGAAAGCGGTCCAGGCCTGTAAGCGAAGATAGACAATGCGATGCTTAGTGCCAAATAAGTTTTATTAAGCGTGTTAAATAGAGGCTGAGAGGTGCGACTTAGCCCGCTGAGGGCCACTGTCTTTGAAATATAGTGTACACATTCGGCAGCTAAATGTTCCTTTTATGCATGCACTTTAAAGAACAGCGACCAGATAGCGTTAGCAGAATAACTGCATTGCTGCTTGAGACGTACACAAAAGATGGCAACGTTGGCAGAACGAGGCGCTGCCCCCTCCATCCCCCCTTCTGCCTCCGGCCTTTTAAGAATACAAAACACGAACACGGTGTGTCATCGTGCTCTGCTGCTCTGCGTCATGCCTGGTTTTTCCATGTGAAAAAAATAAGAGAGCATCAGAATGGTGTACAAAGCGTGCCGCATCTCCCGGGACTTGCAAATATGCCATGTAGCTTGGTAAAAACAAAACACAGGAACGAAATAGCAGAGTCTTTGTCGGACTTGAGAGGAAACTGGCGCGAGTGCGAAATCGTGAGGAATATTTTGTTCACCTTACGCATGCACAGGCAGCATGGGCTACACTATGTCACTCCGATGGGGGCACAGTCATCCGACGCTTGAATGTAATGTGTTTGTCTCGCCATGTTAGGTAAAGGAACATCGTAGTTGAGCGTTGCCCTGGATCAAGAGTGTTATCACGCTTGTATGCCACCGGTGCAAGTTTTCTGACTAAGATGTCGTCGACCTAGGCACATCGCCAGTTGCACTTCACGTACCTGTCTTTCTGTTTTTTTTTTCTTTTTTTAACAGAAGAGGCCTGTTTTGGATCGCGCACGTGTCACATTGTGCACTGGAACGGCCGTCTAACCTAACTTTAGCAGCTGTTATTGAACATTTCACTTTATTTGATTCGGTTATTTGTGGTTAAGTTGCGACGAGTTTAGAGTATTTGTATAATTCAAGCATTTTATTGATGACTTTCTTAGGATTGGTCGATCAGTTAAATTTCTCCGCTGCAAGCTCTCGCAATCATTGAAATTGCAAGAAAAAGAAAGCGCAGTTTACATTTTTCAGGAAAATTACAACAAAAAACTAACTTTTTGGGGGGCGCCATACCGAGATAGTTCAAGGTGATAAGCGTAAATTCTTAAAAACTGGCGCATCATTGAAGGGTACAGCACTACGGTGTCCTCCTGAGCACTTTCGTAAGTGTAGTATTTACCTTACCGTTTCTTTCTCTTGGGACAATATACGCCTCGCATTTTCGTCATCAGTGCAACAGAGAGAACGTAAATTTCTTAGATTTTACTACCACGTGACCACCACGGAATTTCAGTGTGCCAAAAAATACATTTGAACGCCTTTGCAACGAAATGACGCGTATAACAAAGGATTTCGTAGGTCCTGGCCGGATTTCTGTTCCTCATTTGTATTTCGAACGCCTCTACAGTGAAGAGCCATACAACGAATTTGCATGCACAACGAAGGAATATAGACGACTCCGAGAGCTGACTTTTGCATTACAACGAACGCAAGTAGTGGTGCCTCCAATCGCCTCCGCAGGCTCGACTGAGTGGAGGTGCACATTAAAAAAGCCACGACGCGGGAGGACCCGGGCGTGACAGAACCTATGGTATCCTACCTACCCACGCCGAACTCCCCCCCCCCCCCCGCCCTTCACTTTCAACCGAAGCGATAATCAGCTCGGAATGGACAACTGGTATCATCGTTGAGGCAATCTAGGATGGGACAGAGCCGATGGCCGATGAAAGCAACGGCGGCGAATTGCCTACAGGACAGCCAAGAATTTTGACGACGCAGACAATACCAGCGTTCGACGCTCTGACGCAGTACCTTGCGTGACTTCCGAATTCCGCCGCTGAGTATGCCGATAGCCTCATTGGGATAGCGTCGGCTGCAGTCTCAGATTTCGGCGGAACTGGGTGTGCGGAAGTAGTGCCCACCAGTTCAAGCTCAATAAAGATTTTCTTAGCAAAACGTGCTTATTATGATCTGTAGTGATCGATGCGGTGCGCGGTCTTTACCACAAGGTGGCCTGCATAACAAAGGATTTTGGAGGTCTCAAGCACTCCGTTAAAAAGACGTTTGACTGATTGTGAAGCAACCAAAAGATTGAATTTGGAAGACTTGTTCACGCACTTATGCAAGTATATTCGGGTAGACTTCGTTGATTGCTATTTGCAGCGGCTTACTTTTCCCTGTCGAGCAAATGCGTGGTGTTTGCTGGCTATCGGCACATGCGGGGTTTCCTGTTCCGATTCTCAATTTCTCGTTTAGTGTACTTCACAAAGGGCAGAGTATTATGATCAGATCAGTCTTTCTTGCTGATAGCTATACTCATTTGGACAACATTTTCGCCCACCAGTAAACACAAAGACAAAACCATTTCAACAGCCAAGCTGGCTCCAATTATACATGTACAAAGAGTTCACATGATCGGTTTATGGTGTTCTCGGTTCCGGCAAGCAATTAGAAAATATCAGCACCCCGTGTTGAGCATAACTTGCCAGTTGCACTCGGAAAAAATTTCCTGACACGTAAAGGGTGTGCTCTGAGTGGAGGACAAAGCGATGACCACATGTTCATTTGGACTGGCTAGTGTATCTAGTAAAACAGCATATTTTGGAACAGTGCGACACAGGACAGAGAAAAAGAACTACACGAGAGAGGACAGTTTTCTGCGATTCCCTGGCTCCTCTCTCTGCGCTGTTAAAGATTAGCTGTATTGCAACGCATAAACTGTTCGGGAAACGCCTGTGGAACTGCGCTTTGATCGTGCATGCATGTCCTGGAGAGTCGTTATCATTGGTGCCCTGTTCGGCTATGGCATGGTATTCGCGTGTAATGCACGTGCCTACACTAGACTATATTCTGTATTTCACGTGCTCTGGTCGACAAGTCAGCAGTCCAGAGTCGCAGTTCCAGCTTCGGAAATTAATGGCTGCAGGCCAGGAGAACCAGGGAGGCACGTTATGAGAGCAGGTGACTAAGGACTTCGGCCTCCGCAGGTGCCTGGACTTGGGCCACGTACGAAGTAAGCACAGTAGCCTCCGGGCGTCAAGTGTTTGTGCACGTTGAGATCCGGTGGACGTCCGGAGTCGTCCGTCGTTGTATTTCGATTATATTGCGCAATATTATCTGAACCTGCTTCGAAAGAGTGGCCTTTTATGTAACCAAATGTAGACTTTCAAATTGCAACTCCTAATCCTTCATCGTAAACAGATACGATTGATGATAACGATGATGATGATAACAGATAGGTTCATGATAAAAACAATAGCTGTGCTAAAACGAGATGGCAGCAAGAACACGCCAACGCGCTCACAACAACACCGCACTTCATTGTTTGGAGCATTTTGAAGCTATATATTTTAATTGATATGGGTAAGTGAAATTTTATTTCTTTTAAGCTTTAGCAGGTTGTGTAACGTATTTCTGCGCCCGTATTCAAAAAAAGTTCTTACGCCAAAAACATTCGTGCCAGCCAACATGTTAGCGAAGACGATCAGCCAATTAACAACAGCAGTTACGAACTAAAAGCTTTGTAAATTCGGCCCCTGGTGTTTACACTTTCTTGTCTGTTTATGACAACATACTGCATAATCTCAGGGCATGTTGTGAATTTCCTATCTTTTTTAGAACCGATTACGGTAAACGAATGCTGCATTTCCGGCTATTTCATTACGTAATACCATACCATGTTTTTAAATATTCTCAGTCGTTACATAGCTTAAAAAGGACTTAAGAACTTTCTTAATTACTACCTCATATTTCCGCTTAACAGTTGAGAGTGTGAGTTTTAAAAAAAATATGCTGTTTCACATGCCAAAGCCACGATCTCATTATGAGGCACGCCATAGTAGGGGCTCCGCAAATGTGGACCAGCTGGGGTTTCTTAATGTGCATCGAAATCTATGTACACGGGTGTTTCCGCATATGGCTCCCATCAGAATGCAGCCGCCATGGCCGGGATTCGATCATGCGACCTCGCCTTAAAAGCCCAACACCAGACAGTGTAAGTGTGTTGCACGTTTTTTTAATGCTTCCTCGCCTTTCTAGTTTTGTTCATCCTTCATGCAACAGATGTGTTTGCCTCTGCGGCTTTATACCTAAATATCTTGCTTTCTTAATATGCGATTTGCAAATTTCCTTCTGATACATCACATTTTCTGCCCGTAGTCATAATTGTTTTCTGTTTTAGTGTTATTTTATTTGCTTCTATATTATTTGGGACTTTTTAGCAATGTATTATTTCTGTTTCGGCCATTTCGTTCACATCATACTTGTATATTTCTTTCAGGAGGTCTCAGACGCCAATGATTATGGACTTCCTTCTGTATATCGTATGTTGAAAATCTATAATTCTGACCCAATAAAATTCTTATTCTGATTTTCAATTATAGCAATTATGCGCTTATTTTCATATCTCCAGAAGTTGAGGCTAACAAATGCCTGTAAATGCTGCCGTGCCGTCTGTTCTTAGCTTTTCGAGCTGTACAAACACTCAAATTGCTTTCAGCAATTTTTTCTCTGGTTCAAGTTATCTCTAGAGCTGTGATAAAGTCGTTCGTTCCCTAAAAACATAGTGCCAGTATACTGATGGGCTAGTCCAAACGAGAAACAAAGGTCCAACAAAAAAGAAGTAATCATTCTGCAGATGGTGGGAATTATTATGACAGAAATCTCGGATCTGAAGAGCTCAGTCGGAGGTGAGCTGACGTAGACCCCTCATCTTTCGATTGTCAAGTAAGCTCCACATATTTCCCGTGGTTTTTCAGTCTCTTGATCTTTAGGCCATCACACAGATCTAATATGGCGCCCACGTTGACCTGACACAAACAGTCGCAAATTGTTCCTTCTCATCCTTCTCTAGATTGCTTACCGATGTTCAGTGGTGTGCCGCACGCTAGACAGTTACGGTGCAGTCAGTAGTAGTTCCTCTTATCTGTAACTCTCATGGTCTCACACATAGGTAAGCACTCAGAGATATATAGTTGGGTGAAATGCATCTGTACACCGTCGAAAACACTGCCTTGAGATCCAATGCTCAACAACTCAGACATTGCGTTGCAGTGCTGTTAATTGTCTAAGCATGACGAAAACATTGATGTTTTTATTACATTTTACGCCAACCCTAAACGTAGGCTATGGTTTCCCAATAATTTGCGACATAAAATGCTCTCGGGGCCTCCGAAGACTACCACCCCATCACAAACACAACAGTACTAATGCTATCATCATTGTGCTTTCGTGGTTTGATTTTTGTGCGTGTGGAAGATCATTAGCCTCAATAAAAGCAGAAGTACCATTGCTTGTTTCTGTCTACAGCTGCTGATAATAAATGCAGCAGCGAGTAACTTCATTAGGGGTTTCGAGAAAACTTACATACAACAAGAAAGCGGGTGTAGTGGCTTGCTTTCACACGCGAAGTCTCATGCAGTCGCATGCACTGCTAATCTTTACAAGGAAACAATTATTTGTCGTTTCACATGCCTCCCTTACTGTTTCCAATGACCGTCTCTTGTAGGTAACATGGCATGCCTAGACTTTGTGGCTCAGGCACCACATGTACACCGCATGTACGCGACTAGTCACGCAACAAAGTGATTTCACAGGTCATCAAAGAAAGGGCCCAGAAAGCATCACTAAGCCATGCGTAACTGCTTTAGAGCCCATATAAGATCTCGTAAGGGCGCCTGTTGCATTTTTCAAGGTACACAATCACATTTTGCGCATGAAACAAAGTGTACCACAGGGCTCAAAACTGGGCTGACTATTGTTCTTAAGTTATGTAAATGATGTTGTACGAATACCCGACTCACCTGACTTGGCAATGTATGCCGATGATACCAGCGTGTTTTTTACATCGAATGACACTTTCTGTCAGCGTTAATCCAATGACAACTTTCTGTCAGTGGTAATGCGTATATAAATCGCTTATCATTTTAGTTTACCAATTTGGCTGTCAGATGCTTATGAGCATTTTACAGCCTACCATTTTAGTACCTAAATTTTATAATACCAGATGTTTGAAGTTCCTAAACCTTTCTTTTCTCAGTGAGAAGCTGGGATGGCCGAGGCACAATCAAGTTTCACCTCATTGGAGTTACGGACCGTCATGAAGTTTTGGTTTGTCCAGGAAAAATCTGGAAAGGACATTCATACAGAGGTGACTCAAAAACTGGGGGAGGTGTGTTTTTCTACATCATTGTCGAAACCTGGCTACCTCGTGTCAAGATCGGGCATTCATCGTTGGCGATGAGTCCCTCAGTGGGCGTCCTCCAACGTCAACTGACGCGGCAACCCACTAAGCTGTCCATGCGCTGATTATTGAGTACAGGTGGTTATAAATAAAAAAATACATCCCACATACTAGGCATCTCGTGGTCGCCTGTTGGGCTAGGTATCTCCACTATGTGCCACCTTTCAGCGTAGTGACTGCCGCAATGTCTAAACAGTGATGAGAAGAAGGAATGAGTGGGAGGGTCCAAAGGCATTGTGATCTATTTTGACGCTGTACTGGACTTTTTGGCTACTTTTGTGCCTGAGGATGAAACCCGGATCCGAATCTATGGTCCTGAAACCAAGCACCAGTAAAATAAATGGCATCACAGTGGGCGCCCGCGACTTAAATTCCACAGCCAAAAAACGGCCCTAAATGTGAAAAGAAACGGCATCTTTGGACGAGACGGTGAACATTGTGCCCTTGCCGCGTCCATGCTACTAGGTGTTTGAATAGGAGGCAGAGATTAGAATCGCTCACTCAAGAGCCAGGTCTGCTTCTGGCATGTTCTTCATGAAGGTCACCGGCATCTTCTCTATGTGTTCTGACAGGGCCTTCAAGAGAGCACGTAGCACCTGTTGACAGTCCTCATGTGGTGGTGTTGTTTCACTGCAGCAAAAATTGGGTCACTGAATTGCAGACACGTAACTTAGCTGTTCCGGTTGCTCAGCAGTCTTCTCACACACAGAGCCTCTGTTCAATGATTCGACTGCTTTAGCTGGTCCGTTGTGCGATGTTACCACTGTGTCCCGGGTTCCTGATGTATGTTTCAGGCTTGGGAATTCAATATCTCTCTTTGAGCTTCCTGTGACGCCGTCTGACCCTCTGCGACTTTCTGTCTTTCTTTTTGTCTTATTCGTCTCATGCTTTACTTTTGGCCCCAAGATGAACGTTTTTTTTTTTCGCTTTATTGCCACTGCCCGCGTAGCACGCTTGCTATAACTAGCTGGGTGGGCACCACTATAATTTGCGCAGAGATAGTTCTCGCTGCGCGAGCATGTCTTGAAAAGCCTTCATCGTCCAGATGACTGATGTCCGTTATATCATAATCATCAATGAGCGTACACTCAGCGCCTGTTTCTGCAGCCTCATATCACTTATATTCACTGTTGCTCTCAGGCTCAGTTGGGCTGCCTCTGGCCCGGTGACAGTACTGGTGTAGTCTTGGCAGAGCGATTGCTGCTACCCGATCGGGCTCTTCTGCAGGCTCCTATCGACGAAGTGAGAGGGGAAGATCACCCGCCCTCCCCCCCACCCCAGCCTCCGATAGGGAAGGTATCTAGGCGAGTCGTCCGACGTCTTAGACAATTCTGGTTGACAAAACATCAAAAAAGAACCAAACTTCCTCTTCTTCTCGACACAGCATTGCAATAAAATGGACGTTTCCTTGATCCTTGGACATGGCACGCCGACGTCGGCGGCTTCCTAAAACAACAAAGTGTATAAGCACCAATTGCGATTACAGGCACCAAAGTCACTCTAACTGCTGGTGTACTCGTAGAAGCCGTTCTGACCGACTGAAATACGCGCTTTTCTTTCGCATTGCCTCTGATGCAGTAACACCACACAGAGAAACGAAGAAACGCAGGTGCAACGCACTAAGAAGGTACTATTAATCTAGCTACTTTCCCGGTGGCAGAAAATCCCATCAAATGAATCTACTGTATCGATGTGTGCAGACAAACTTTGCCAGTTTGTCTACATGAGGCTGTGGACGTGGTTTGCGTTCTTGTGTATAATGTTAGGAGGTTCTTAATCTTCTTCCTAATCTCATCCTTCTTAATCTTAACTTCTTAATCTCATCCGCCCACCTAACTTTCAAAGGGCGGCAGAGTTAGGTGGGCGGATGAGATTAAGAAGTTTGCTTGGACAAAATGGCAACAATTAATGCATGACCGGGGTAGTTGGAGAAGTATGGGAGAGGCCTTTGCCCTGCAGTGAGCGTAACCAAGCTGATGATGATGATGATGATGTATGATGTTATTGAGGGAGTCTGCGACGCAGCTGTTACGGTGCAGTGAGCAGGTTTTATTCCCTCCCTCTTTCTTTCTTGTGGGACACCGCAACATCACTTACGAACGTTGGCTAGCTCTAAATTGGAAGGTTCGCTTCGACGACGTCCTTTGGCATTTAATAAAACCAAGCTCGCTTGCGCTGAGTTCTGAGATACGCATCAGTAATAGCCTAGCTCAACGTTGACCCTCGATATTGTGAAGGCACTTAGAATGTCTATTTCTTAAATTTTAGGTTTCAGACAGCAACGCCACAGAAATTGAGTAACCATACGTTGCGAAATTTCGGTTTTGTTAAGCGTCAGATCGGTTCGTGTGATGACCGACACCGGTTTCAATGCGTCTCAAGTCAGCCGGCTTTGTAAAGTGTTAGCGGTCAAGTTTCGGGAATATTAGTCACATGCCTACCTTTAAAGACGCTTAAATATAGTTGCTTCTGCCTTTTTTGCACCACTGCAATTTGCTTCCTACTGAACGAATAAAGTAGTAACCGTTACAAAAGACCATGTTGTCATGCCAATCAACCACTGTACTAGAGAAGCAAAAGCTGTTGTTCCGCTTTGAGTACCAGCACAACCCTGCTGTAATTGCTTGATATGCTGTAAAGTTTCATTTTATTTAGATCATGCTAAAGCGTACATAGTGCAAGTATAATTTATCAAAAAGAGCAAATAGATTTTTTTATATATTTATGGTTGGTAGAACGTTTTCACTGCCATCAAAGCAACAACCGGGTTTATGAGAACCGCCTCAATAGAAGGCTTCGGGTTATATTAGAGAGTTTTAGAATAGGGGCACCAAACCTTTTGGGACTCCAAAGAAAGAGCGTTAAAGGCACTGCGCATGCCAGACGCAAACTACGCTCGGGTTTTGCGTCGGGCACGCCATTTCAGTGATTTAGCGGGAGCCCCGAAAGCAGCCCCAAAAGCTTTGCGTCAACAAAACATGGTGGCACCCGTCGAAGCGCCGGCTCTACCTAGCACAAAACTGGATTCGATTCGTGGTAACGCATGAGGTTCGTATGCTAGGAGAAGTGACTGTGGTTATCGCTTTCTCTCAACTAATGTGCGTAATAAAGGTCGATTCAATGGGCGCCGCTGTTTCTGAAATCGATTGCCGATTTCATATCTACTTGGCCCTACACGGATTAACTTGGCTGGTGAAGGCACGTGAAGTTGGTTATTCAAAACTAGGCGCAACAAATTGCTTGCTGCTCATAGAGTAACCTCTAAAGTGTAGTTGTACGCCAAAATACGAAAGTCAAAATTACTCTTACCACGAAATTATATATTTCATTCTGATATTTATAATATATTTTAGTTGACGCCGTAGTGGCGCTGCAAGCGCAAGACGCTATCCGCAAACTCAAAGCCATAAGCATGGCCCTATTCTAAAACTCTTCACCCCTGCGTGCCCCAACGCTAAAACCTGCAAATTTCTTTGAGGCCCCAACCTTTTGCAGTCGCTATTCTAAAGCTCTCTAATATATATAACCTGTCCTACTTACTTGGGCGTTTTTGGGTTCATTTTCATTGGGATACGGCCACGGCTTCAGGCAACTAAACCCACTAGATAGCGTTCACCAGGAGAACGCCACATCCAACGAACCTGCACGAATTATAGCTAGTCACCTATCTGTTTCTTATAAAAAGCCCCTGTATTCTTCCTGAAACCCTTGAGATCGCCTTTTAGTCCGTTACACAAACAGTAGCCCTAAATAAACCTGGCGCTGGCACAGCGCGACATTGTATAAAATAAGCCGTGTGGCACCGAATACTGTAATCATCTGCACACCTTTCAATGGTTACGCAAATAACTTTTTTTTGCGGCTCGTCATTAAAAGCAATGCCGCTACAACTGTCATGACTCGACATAATGCCTGTGTGTCCTTGCCCCTACTTTCCCCACGTGACTTCAAGTGTTACTCGACAGCTATTACTCTTGTGGGATTTCTACCCACCCAGCATTTTGCGGGACTGCTATGTACCGAGTTCCGACTTGAACCTTTCGGGAGAGCCGATTGTTGTGTCTCGAGCCCCAGATTGACTCAGATTCGATCTGTCTGCTTTAAGCACGGATATAACACGATGATCTCGATTAACGTGCATACCCGCTGTAACTGTCCAAATATATTCAGATTTGCCGAAATTACGTTAGTGCGGGGCAAATTAAGAATTCCCACAGTCATCACGCAAGTTGGCTGCAGCACTGCGAAAGCTGGCCGGATTTCAACCAGTCAGGAAGGTAGGCTCCTCCGCGTTGTGTTAGTCCGCCCTCGCTTTCAGCCGTGGACTAATCGGCTGAACGCCCACACCGCGAGGTCGTGTGAGTCTCAGGGGCAGGCAAGTTCCAATCCGGATAGGTTGAGCTGAAAATTATTTTTCTACGTTAATGGCTTGTCGCTGCCTAACGCCAAATGCACCGCACCACAGTGTTTGAGTTTGTTCGTTTGCGTTCTGTAGCGTGTTTATTCGGATGTCAGCGACCTACGATTGCCCCTTGCGGGAATCGATAATGACATGTAAAGGTAGCCCATTTCTTGTAAGGTTGATTGTATATTTATAGGTATTGTGTCGTCTTGCAGCGAAACTGTGTATGGCTAAGCTATGTGGCAAAGCAACGTTCTCGTGAATGCCTTGTAGCTCTTAATCTATCTTGGAAAAAAAATCACTGTGCAAGAGCCTCCTAAGATGACTAACATTACACCGAATTTCACTTACTTGTCCAAATTATTTAGTTTACTGTGAAGTTGTAAACGCTTCGGAATTCCCGTCTGCCGCTAATACATGGGCTTTTACGAGAGCAGCAAGGTTACAAAAAAAGAAAGAAACGGCCGTAACTCGTGCTTATGTAACAACAAATTATCCCAAAACAAATTTTATTACGTTTGACTGCTCATACGACCACGTAACTTTCTTGGGGTTGTTTATCTCAGCCGGTATCATGGACAATTACCAGGCGCAATTTCGATACAAATAACATGATGTCGCCACTATGCCATTCAAGCAGCATCACAATGTCACTAAGAAACGGACAGCACCATGTTTTGGCGATAGCTCTTTATTGCACAAGCAGGTTTATTCAGCAACCATCACCATGTCACAGCCCAAAGGAAAAGAAAGAGACAAA
This sequence comes from Dermacentor albipictus, assembly GCF_038994185.2. NCBI lineage: Eukaryota > Metazoa > Arthropoda > Arachnida > Ixodida > Ixodidae > Dermacentor > Dermacentor albipictus. The sequence goes on along the minus strand of NC_091827.1, from coordinate 57,161,133 downwards.
AGAAAATACGACAGTTTTCTAGCATATGCAGAGATGTAGAGGAGGACAGAACAGGCTTTCATTTTATGCACTTCACAAAGATTTATAGAATGCACAGGTCCTTTGACAAAGTTGTCTGTATTATGTATACGTAGCCTACAGGGTGGCCTAACCATTGCACAAAAAGCTCTTTTAGAACCATTAATTTCGCCGATTGCAGATTAGCACTAAAACATTTGCAGTTTTCTCAGTGATAAACATGAATTCTATTTGCACAGAAACAGCCAACTCAATATATGTAAGATAAGAAAACAACCCCCAACATAGAAATGCAAGTTCAAGGCATTTTTGTTACCTACTGTCATGCTCATACAACCTCCTGTCATCACCCCTGGTTGACTTAACAAGTAAGCCTGTTCGAAAACTACCGAACCAAAGCAAAAAAAATTAAGAGCTACAGCTGTCTAACCTATTGCAAAGCCCTTCAGAACGGAACACCTCACTGGACATGTATAGTTTTGAACGTTATGCATACTTAAAAAGATACATGCGTAAAATGCATTGAATACACACAGAATGCACAGCCTGTCTTGATGAAGTCCATCACAGGGGCTCGAACCCGAGGTCGTCTTCACCAGCAGAGGTTGTGTCATCACTACTCGTTGTGTCCTCTCCGAGGTTCAGCGCCACTGGGTCCAGACTGTCAACAAGATCTTCAGTGATGTGATCCACTTACTACGTCGAGTCTTCATCTAGAACGTGCTGTGCTTACTTCTTCCTCTTCTCAGCGCTCACTTGCCGCATAATGTCCATACCAGTGGCTCAACGTCTTGCATCTTGAATGTCTTGCTTTCCCTAGCCACGAAACCTCTCACGTCACGCCATCCAAGCATTATCGGATTCAGCTATAGCAGGGATAGGGTGGCAAGCGACGATAGAGGTGGGCTGATGCTGCAGCGATAAAGCCCACTCGGTGTCGGTCTTCACCTGTGTTAGTGCTTTCGACTAGCTTCATGAGCTCAGCCTTTACCATTTCCTGGCCATACGCAACACGCCTTACAGAAAGCAAGTCCTGTATTTACTTTTTTTCGGGCTGCTCATTCGCGGCATCTCATCCTGCTTGATGTGCATTCTTCACAACTGTAAGGTGGTGGAAGAGGCACCAACTTCACAATGAACCACTTTTCGTAGTGCTCTCTATTCATCTCCTCATGATAATCGCCTCAGCTTTTATTTGCGCGAGACAAATTAAACAAAGCCATATTCATTGCCGCAGTGGGTCGCAATAGGCCTGCCGCGTTCGCCACTGGGGTTTTCGAGGCCCGTCGACAGTTCGGATCGACGTGCCTTATGAAGGGTATCTACGGTTTCGTCAGCCCACACTTGACTACTCGTGTGGTGGGCGCTGACGCACTTTTTGTCGGTGTAAAATATCTGCCTACGTTGGTGACGCAACTCCGCAATCTTGTGCAGGTGACGGCGGTGAGACTTGTATCGGAGGCCAGGCTTCTTCAAAATCCTGTGCATTGTTGCCGTCGATGCGGGTGGCAGCTCGCTGTCCCTTTCAAAGTGTGCGCATCAGCTTGGCAACAGTGGGGGTGTCGTTTCCCCGAAAAAGTACCTGTGTACAACTATTCGCGACGCCCCCAGATCAAAGTCATGCAGCTTCTTTTTGCGCTCACGGCCTCTTCCTCTAGAGCGCTTCTTCGGATTCAACACTCTGCCTGCCTCTTTTTCCTCCGACACCCGCTCGTACAGCGTCAGCTCGCTCACCTTCGTGAGTCCTCTTGACCAGCAAATTCATGCTGGCTCCTTCCCCACGTTAATTGCGAAATGATTCTAAGACATTTAAAGCTAACACCTTCTTCTCTTCCAGAGAACTTTGCACTTTGAAAGAACAGCTTGCATGAGACGTGGCTGCCTCAGCAGGCGCCATTTTTTCTCATGATGGCGCACTAATTCGCACGAGGGCTTCGCTTCGTCATTTCTTGCGTTTGCTTCCTACGTTCGTTTAACTGCATGCAAAAAAAAAGCTCTCACTACATTCTGAACTATAGGTTGAAATCAGGGCTGTACCCGTGCATTGATTTCGGGCGTATTCGCAGCATAATATTCGAATTTGCAAGGTAATATTTCTTTAATAGCCTTGGCGGAAAGTAAAAAAAACACATTGAAGACTAAAGCCAAGGAGCTTAAAATAATCAAGTTGGATACCTTCTAGTAGATCTTAAATTACATCAATAAGCACGACAATATCTATTGTAGTGATTAGAGCAAGGAACAGGACGTGGAACGAGTGCACAATTTGGCACCGCGCCGGGACACCACCGCCGCGCACTTCGTAGCCTCCACCCTGCTGCAGCCAGCTTGCGCGATGGAGTATAGTTCCGATTTATTGCGACATCGATTGATGTCGAACTCCTCAACAACGAATGACACTACAGCTAAATTACATGTTCAAAGAAATATACCCCGCCTCCATTTGCTATCTTTCACGTGTATTGTGAGCGCCGCTACCTCAAAGACTACAACAACGAATTCGCCTACAACGAATTGTCTTTATTCGTCACCTCCGAAATTAGTTCATTGATTTATTAAGCCCCGGTTATAAAAAATGCTACATACATACATACATACATACATACATACATACATACATACATACATACATACATACATACATACATACATACATACATACATACATACATACATACATACATACATACATACATACATACATACATACATACATACATACATACATACATACATACATACATACATACATACATACATACATACATACATACATACATACATACATACATACATACATACATACATACATACATACATACATATGTGCTGAGCACGTGTCTAAAACCGCAGCACAAATAACACTGCTTACGCTTTTAGGCTTTTTTCCTCTATGTCTGGCCGCGGCAGCCAGTGCTTGACTGTTGAGAAACGGCAAGAAATTATGCCAGGATAAAGAGCCGAGCGTAATGTTGGGATGGATTCCTTCACAGCTGACTCGTGCATAGGCGACTTGCTTCGAATCGCCGCTTCTTGACGGCCTCGAATAAATTGCCGCCAGGGGCGTAGCCAGGGGGGGGGGCTTATGGGGCTTCAGCCCCCCCCGAAAATTTTTCGTGCTGTCCATGCACCGCCGACCAAAGCGACCCCCGGCGCCGGAAATCACTCTGGATTTTGTCTAGAATGTCTTTTTGACGCTCGAAAAGACATTTCAGCGCGAAGATTGCAAACTCGGGCTGGATTTCGTGGCAACGCCCATACACCGGGAGTCGCATAACGCCAAGCAGTCCCATCGGAGCACAAAGTTTCAAGGGCGCTTTGATGGTGAGCGGGCTCGCCGCGGCATCTCACTGAGGCCACGGAATCTATGGAGCGCATGGATATCAATTGCGAAACTTTATGGGTATAAATCTCATAAGCTCTTGATGTGAAAGGTGCATTGACATTTCCAAAGTTGTGCTTTAGATTTTCAATTGCGGATCTTTGTGGGTTTAATGTTGTTATAAACATTTGACGCCAAAGGTCTATTGACTTTTCTAAAGTCTTACATCGGAACATACAACGAGACAAGCCAAATCAACACACTAGCAGACGAGTTGACAAAGCAGGCAGCGAGGTCCAATGAGACGAAGCGTTGGGGCGGTCCATTTGTGCCGTCATGTCACATAAAAAATATCAACATTGTTTTTAACCTACGCCAGAACATCCATGTCAAGACACTAAAGCCAGCCAAAGTAACTACGTTCTTATTTATTTTTTCTACTTTGACTTTTATTCGCGAGGACACATTGAGCCTCTTCAATTTTTTTTTTCGTTCTCGCTGCCCTACCCGCGGACTGCCAGAGCCAGCCAGAGCGCATACGTTTTGCTCGTATGGCCCCGACCACCGTGCGGTGCACTTCGGTGCGCGTTCGGTTTGCTCTGGCCGAGTGGATTTTCACCGGACAGAGTTTTGGATGCTTTCTGGCCAGCAGACGAGAAAAAAAAACAATGCTCGCTCGCCGCCATCACTGTGGGGACTCGAAGGATTGCACCGCATTCCTTGAGCGGAACCTTTCCGGAAAGTCTTGTTTCGCCGCTGTAGGATACTGAGCAGTATGCGTATGGTTCTCAGTGGACCAAGCGTCTCATGTTTTCTTCGGTATTCCTTCCGTAGCCCCATTAGGTGCCCGAAGTAGGCATTAGATTCTGGCCAACATACTTTCCTATGCGTATTTTTTTTTCAGTTCGGTGCCTCCGCCTTACAGAAAAAAAATACGTTGTTGCGGCGCAGCGAATTGTCGCATGGTGAAAGTTCGATTTTGATATTTCTTTTGCGGAAAGTAATGGGCGACGGGATGCTTCAGTTGCCGAATACGTTTATTATATTATTGCGAAAGCAATTATATGGACCCTCCAGGCGCATTCCTGCCATCGCCCTCATGTTTTGTATAAAGTCCAAGGGTGATAACATCGTGACCACGCGCTGCATGCTGTATGTGCGAGTGAAAGCGTAGGACGGGAGGTGGAATGGGTGAGCCGACGATGGTGGCTCAGTCTTGTGTGCGCAAAAGAGAAAAGCGGGGAGCAAGCGCGCCGCCTTCCGTCGCGCGCAATACATCGGGGGGAGTGGATGGAATGGGGGCGGAATCTACGATTCTGTGAATCTATAATTGTGCAACATGTTTATTTGCCTTGTTTGACGCATTATATACAGTTACTTCTTCTTACATACGTAGACTCATTGGAGACTTATACGCATACACTTAAATATGTTGTGGCAAGGTTTTGTGTATACATGCAGTGAACTTTGTTTCCAGTGACGCCTTTTTGTCCTTTATCAAGCCGTATTTTCGCATTTGCATATCCCATTGTATCTTTTCATTTCTAATGTACGAGGGCGAGTCAGATGAAAGTGAGCCTACCCTAACCACGCAATAATGGTTTGGTTCATTATCTGCGAGGCATGCGCGTAGGAGAACGGCATGTCTCATTTACAAATGTGACACGCAGGTGTGAAGGTAAATGTTCTTTAATGCTCTCATACACTGGGTTGAATATGGTTGCGCCACATAATGGACACTTCAAAAGTTGAACAGCTCGGTGTCGCGAAGTTTTTGACAACTGAAGGTGTTTCCAAAACAGAAATTAATCACCATATGACTTCCGTGTACGTTGAACACTGCATTTCATTGACCACTGTGAAGCGTTGGAGCAAACGGTTCAAAGGACGTTGCAAAGACATTCCAAGACCGGGCCAAAAGCATCGTGCAATCACCCCCCACACAATTTGAAAGGTTCATGAGCTGCTGAAGCAAGAACGTAGGATAAGCATCGATGAACTGGCAGACCGTCTGAACATCAGTCACGGTTCCGTTCACGCCATAATTCATGAGCTTCTCGGTTATCGGCTCTTTGGTGCGCAATGGATCCCCAAGATTTTTATCCATCGCGAGAAGACGGAGAAGTTTCGCGCTGCCTTGACTCATCTGATCGAGTATCACAATGAGCATGACGACTTCTTGTTCGCAACTGTGATCGGGGACGAACCTTGGTGCCACTACTACGAGCCTGAAACACGACGGCAAAGCTTACAGTGGAAACATTCGAATTTACCACGCCCAAAGAACGTAAAGGCCATCATTTCCGCTGGAAAGGTGTTGACTTTTTTTTTCGATCGACAGGGTTCATTACTGATAGAATTTGCTAAATCTTGAGAGGCTATCAATTGTTTCCGATATTGTGAAACGCCAGAACGGCAGCGTGTCGCAATCAAGAACAAACTACGTGGAAAATTGACGACTGGGGTTATCTTGTTCCACGACAATGCCTGTCCCCACGTCGCTTATGTGGTTAATACAAAACTGGCAAAGTTCAAGAGGGAAACGCTGCAACATCCGTCATACAGCTCAGACCTGTCACCTTGCGACTTCTACATTTTGGGGCAACCGAAAAAACAGCTCAAGGGAACCAGATACAGACTTTTTGAAGCAGCAACCCAAGGAGTTTCATAAGACAGGAATCACGCAACTCGTTAGTCAATAGGACAAATGTCTAAATTCTCAAGAAGACTACTTTTAAATAAAGTACCCCGTTGTTGGCTCATTCATTTGACTTGCCCTCATATATCTTGCAGAACTCCTGCTTTTTATACGTGCTCTCTGTCGCGACTATAACTTCGGTGCAATTACTCACGATACACGACAAGGGACAGCGCTACTCCTGCGTAATACATTAGAACAAACGACAGCGTCATTGAGATTTTTCCTGGCCATTGCATATATACAAGAATGTAAGCACGGTTCTTGAATGACAAAGTTTCATTAACATATTTGTCCTCAACTTGTTCAGTTCATTGCCTTTTAATTTTTCATATCAGCGGCATGCACTGCTTTCCTGGTTTCGAACAGATATAGTTCTAAAGTTCGTGTGATATTTTCTTTACCTAATAAATAGACAAAAAACATGGAAGCATTGACGTCAGTTATGTTGGGCACAATTTTTGGCACATACGAGTATAATATTTTATGAAAAAATACATATTTTACTTGCATTTACAGTGCGTGGCTTTCAAGAATTCGTTTGCAGCATCTTTGGCAATGACAATGCAGTTATTATTCCTGTATTTGATGCCTCAATAAATTGTTTAAGAGGAAGCTTTAGCTCGGGCTCAATCCGACGCGGCCGATTCAAATACTTGTAAAACGCAGAAACGCTTTTCTGAGATAATCCTGCTAATCGCTTTTATTGAAATTAGTTGCATTTGAGAGAGAAAGTTAAATCCTAGTGTCTGTTGGAAACAGAACTTCGATTTAGGGCCTGCATTTTGTTTAAAATATTTTGGAAAATTCGAAATTTTGAAAAAATAGAAGCACGACGTTTACAAACTAATAGCTATGCATGAAGAACAGATATTGTGGTTCTGTAAACGGCATTTATTATAACAGTCAAAGCGGACAAGTTTGCTGTGTCAATTTGTATCTTACGTGAATTGGTTACGTTGTGTACAAGGGTTCTGGAAAAGCCGTATTTCCACAATACTAAATTTTTTTGAGATTCATGTGTAACATATTTATTTTGTCTGCTGTAGATGTACTATTAGATGCAATTCACAGAATTGTGATATCATTTTTCATTGTTGAGTCATGGAGTTCTAAACTTGATAGTTTCGTTTTCTGAAAATTTAATTTTGGCCAATTTTTAATAAATAATTGACCACCTAAATGAAAAATTCGAAACCAGTAGTCACTATAACTAAACTTTTTTTTTTAAATGCAACAAACCTCCTAAAATTTGGTGAAGTGGTTGCAGGGAAAAATGAATTCCCCTTCTACATGTACTTAAATAGGAGCACCCGAGCGAAAGCTTCCTCTTAAGGAGGAGGCTGAGCTGCAACGTGCAGCTACACACACACACACACACACACACATATATATATATATATATATATATATATATATATATATATATATATATATATATATATATATATCGGGCCAGTGGCGTAGCCCCCCCCGGAACAAAATTTCTGGCTACGCCACTGATTGCCGCCAGCAGTGTCCTTGTCGAGAGCTTAGTGGGTGCACCACCACAAAGGAATCCGACCTTCACTGCATGTAACTGTGCGAAAAACTGCCGTGAATAACAATTACGACACAGCTTGTGATTCCTTTTTACCATTTATATTTTGCTCCGTAAGTCATTTCTTAATTTCGTTGCATGTCTGCAATGGGGTGTCTTAGTTGAGCACTGAGCGAATAGCTCTTGTTCTTGAGGATTTAGAGGTTTGTAGGCCTTCTGCACGATTACAAATTACAGAAGGTGACAGTTTTTAATTTTTACGAAAATTTTAAAAATGGTCTATTGCAAATAACATAATTCTAGTCCTTGAGCTGGATTATTCAGAGAGGCCGACACTACGAGCACGAAAAAATCAAAAGAGATATTCTAATAATTAGCATAATCTCACTAAATAATTGTTAATTAATTGCTTTACGGCATATACTGCCATTTACGCATTTTAGCCGGTTAGTTTTCAGACCGTACATAATTAGAGTGAATTTCCAGAATGACACCACTTTGGAGAAATGCGTCATCAAACCTGCCGTAAGATTGTCCCTTTTCTACCAAAGCGCCATTTCCTGCACGGAACGCCCATGTAGTTCGTGCCACACTGTGGACAATATTATTTCGAAACTAGCGTCATCGTGGAAATTTATTTCAAGAATATGCGTCTTGTAATCTCACCGGCTACAATTCGTAAATTCGAACGTGTGCCATAAACTAATTAGAAATTAATAATTGAGTTTTGGTAATTGGCGTTTCGATGTTTTGTTCACCTCTTGGAATAATCGAGCTCAAGAACAAACGTTATGCCGTAGGCCACTGGCCACTGTTTAAAATTCCGCAAGACTTAAGGGTGATCACCCCGCAACTTGCACTCTAAGGGTTTAGAAGGCATAGATACACTTCAATGCAGCTATTTTTAGTTGCTGATAAAGAGGACGTAACTCTTATTCAGAACAAACAAAAAGCATTTATGCCCGGTTTTAAGGAAGCGAACTCGGAGTTAATGTAAAGAAAACTCAATATGTGTTTTTTTAAATGTCGTTGCCGACCTGTTTGCAATGAATATGTTCGAATAGCTGTAGAACGACTGCTGCTAGAAAAAATATCAAATTTCAGATGTTCTTGCGTCATTTTTGACAGCTGCCTAAACTGGGCAGATCAAATAAACTTAGTGTCCACTAAATTATGGTCGGTGCGCAGTATCTTATTAATGGTAAACGTTACTTCATATCGATATACTCCAAATTCTCTACTTTATACATTTACATTGTCAGGACCTGTCATATTGAGTTGATTCACAGAGACGAACAGATTGGACATATATCGACATATCTACTTGTCACGTGTTACACTGTAATTGCAATGTATTTACCTTTGTTTGTGTACTGAGTTTTTATTGTATTTATTGTCACCCATTCGTAGCTTTTACGTGCGCATCCCCTTATTGTGATTTGCACTTAATGCTTCTTCGAATTAATTTCATGTTTCAGAGTTGAAATGAAACTGATATACCGAAATACTGTTTATATGCATAGCACGATATCTGTGTTTCCTATACCTACACTTATTCCGTTTAGGCCTCCCGCTACTCTCCGGCTGTAAGTCTAACCCCTGTTTGCCTTCTTCACGCGTAGTTTTACAAAAGAACTTGTGATAAAGAAAGATACTGAACATCGGAACATGTGCACTGGCGAACTGACAGCTGCTGAATAGAAATGCGTAGACCACGCAACTGAGAATTCGAAGATCAGTGTCGTGATAAAAGGTTTGGTACAAACCGTGAATTATCTATGCTTTCTGGGCTTTTTGAAGCGGTTTTTAGTTTGCAAACTAACAGCACTGCTTCCCTACGTGGACACTTATGTATAAAGTGTCTTCAGTATATGCTTGCTTCTTTATATTTGTATAAGGTTAGTCCCAATGTCGTGAAAAAGTAATACTCGCATAATTTCGATCGAAACAATTTCTTTCTTATGAGTAAAATGAAAAAAGTACATTTATGTGAAGGTATTTCCGGACATATGGATCAATCAGTCAATAGGAACTTTATCGCTTGACTACGAAAAATTCAAGAAAAGGTACTTCAGCCTATAAAGTGTGTCACCCAACAGCCAAAAATGCTTAAATGCCTTGTTTAAGCAACATGGATCTAGGCATCAGGGGGTACGTTTAGATAGATGACTTGATCGACAGACTCTCGGAAGCCGAAGTGGTCTAGAGTACTGTAGGTTCATTTGGAACTGCTTGGAGTGAGCGGGGTCAGTTCTGCGGTTTCCTTTTTTTTTAGCCTCTCAACTCCACCCCCACCCCACCTACACATTTCACATTGGATGCCACTGACATTTTAGCCGATGAGCGAGTCCACAAGCGTGCAAAAAAATAAATAATAACGCCGAAACGAGGCCATAAAGCTCAAGTTACTCGAGGCCACGTTCCATGGACCGCCAGCAAAGCGCAAAACTAAATACGGGTGCGAGGCTGTAATCAAAAACTTTACTGGTACAAGCCTGCTGTTTCTCGTTAATAGAAAAAAACTGGCAGTTTCGCCCGAAGTTCGGAGCACTGACTGCGATAGCAAGGTTTTAGCATTGCGCCTGAACTTCTCGGATGGTGTTCTATATATACGCGGGTGCGCCAAAATTTCTGGCACCCTGAAAAGTTTTAACACCGCCATGTAGGGCCTGCATTAAGGTCGCATGGGCGAAGGCCAGTAATATGACTTTCATATTTGAGCACTGATTTTGTCTTGTATTTTTTAATAAAAGTCTGAGATTATTTATGATTGAAGATAAAAGGCACGCGCTGTGAATGCTATATGTTTCATGAAATTTGTTAGTGAGTGGCCATTATCAAAATTCTGGGAACAAATTAATCAAGAATCTAAGGCCTGGTATGAGCAGCTTTAGTGATAAAATGGCGCAGCAATATAACCCGAATATGCGATATGAATAAGCAAATAGCACAGATGTACCTAAATGTATGCGGATCCCGACGGCGGCATCGACGGCTACGACGACGGCGAAAATCGCTCGGAGTCTTTGTGTAATTGCTATCACCAGAAAAAAAAAGAAATTACGTCGTCATACATTTGGGACACTTCGCATTCGTTCTGAAATCTGCAGTCGCTCTTTTGAAATGAAAACGAAACATTATGCTGATAAAGCAGCACGCTCTAACTATACGTCAGCTCGAGAACGCTGTTCGTTGACATCGGAGATTGAATGGCTCCATCTTTTCTTGCGGTACTTTTCTTTTTTTGCTTTTGGTAAAGCATTGTGCTGCAATGTAACGTCGTGTCGATATAGGTTTGGAACGCGCCACTGCTATTTCTCGAATGCAGTCGTGCCTCGCCCATGGTAATTATCGCAGCGCACCTTCTCCAGGTCTCTGCTTCGCAGACACAGTGCTTCGTCGAAGTGCCTAGCGTTGTCTTGGCTATCACTTGCTCACAGTAGCCGGATGTTCCTCTTGATCTGCAGCAGTGAGAGACACTTCCCTGACGGCCAGCAGTCGTGAGGGCCACCTACGATGTAACCGCTTTGTCGTAGCGCAAGCGGTGCGTCTTATTTCGTAACCAAACGTACTAGGACTTGCCTAGGTGGCTAGAGTGCGCCCAGGAATTGAGGAATTGAAAACTTTATTGAGGTCCTGTCCTGAGGAGTTTTAAGCCGTTGGAGATCCAACGCGGGGAGCTCCTCGGGCCGAAACCGTATGCGCTGCTGTCGAAAACAATTTCTATGCAACGCACATGATGTCATCCTCGCCCCACTACACCATTAATTCTTTGGCCTCCGAAATACATGCACTGGCGTCACCGCTCTCAGAGTCTGTGTGAAGTGCAAGTCCTAGCAGTAATGGCCCAATGCTGTTTCGAAGTAGCGCGGTGGCTATGGCGGTCCAATGGCAGACGGCTCCAATAACATAAGCAAGAATCCCAGGGGCACGTGAGGCAGGTGGCGCTTGTAGATAATCTTTCTTTTTTTTTTTCGCCCTGCGGCGACCGTGAAACTGGAGATGACGACGTGGCCTAACGGCGACAAAAAAACGTTACGTGTCCTCGAACGACAGCACTCGTCGTCGTCGTAACGCAGCGGACCGACGGACAGACCGGATGGGCAAGGCGAACTCAAGCGGCAGCACTTAACTGCTGTCGGAGTAAGACGAAAAAGAAAACCGCGATGTGGTCCCACCGCAGAAACATCTGCTTTGGCAAGGGGATGGCGCAGAACACGTTCAAATGTGGCATCTGCATTTTGAGATTCCACGTCGATATAGAAACGAAGCAAATGCCTTGTGGCAGCATTCATAGCTGCATGCCGAGAAGCCATCTCAGATAGACCCGCCAAAGCAACGGGAAAAAAAAAACAATGTGCTCAAAGGCTGCCGGCGAGAATGCAAGGAGGGCGTAGAGTAGATGAGCGACTCCGCGCACACATTTCTTCACGCTATGCTTCCAGCTCGGTGACGAAACTGGTATTATGTCGTGCTTCACCAACTTATCGCTGAAGGTCGAGCGATTCTCCTTGGTTAGGCACCCCTGAGAGCTTCGTTAACACTTGATGAAGGCCGAGAAGATCGCGGACAACGCCTCGCCGTGCTCTCTTCGTTTACATATTACTCGTGCACGTGGCAGAATTTCTATGTGTTGATCCGTGCGGCGCGTTTCGCGTGAGACGAACTGTCTCGTGCGCTTACTGCGTGCCATTAACTCTCCACCCCAACTCGTGTACGATGCTTTCTTTTTTTTCCTCAATTACGTGCTCTCGCCATAGGCGTGCTCGTCTATTAAGCTGATTTTGTCCTTCGCGGGTCGCGCCGCAGGCATCTCGAGGCAATATTGCGATAAATGCCCTTGACGTTATTTTATGCCAGACTCACAATTAAAATCCCAGCTCTAATAGATGGGGGCACATCCTGTCTCGGTGTCTGTGCAGCCGCGATCATAAAACCACAGCTTTCATGTCATGCGTTCTGCTTCTCTGTTGATCTTCTTTTTTCTCTCATAACTTTTTTTTTTTGCTGTTAGGCTAAGGCAAGGCACCTCATTGGAATGCTAGTACGCGTTACCTTTTACAAGCTGGCTATATTAATAGAAACAGCAGACAGATACTTACAACATAGCTCTGTGTAACGTTGCCTGCCGAGACGATCTATCTAAAGCGTATCGTCCCTAATATAGTAACCTATCTAACCGACTTATGCATATGGTTGTAATTATTGCAGTATTTTACGTACGTAAGCTTCTGCTACTTCTGCTGCTTGTTTTCTTTACAATTTTCATTTCTTGTAGACGCGTACATATCAGATGCTTATCCTACTCCTCTGTCAGCATCGCTAATTTAGAAACCGCGGTGACAATTAGACCAGGCGTTTTATGTTATTCTTATTATCGAAATACGCGATGATGATAACACCAAATAAAATACGAATCGGAAGCTGGTGACAGAAAATTAACTTTTCGAAGAAACTTTTCATTAGCTTTCAATTACGCTGAAGACCTTTCGAATGGTTTTGTACTTGCTGGCGTTTAGCAACTCAGATATCTTGCGCCAATTTGTAGGAGGATAAAAATTTTTGTTTAGATGCTATTTTAAACCATGTGGTTTGCCCAATTCCCTCTTATGCAAAGTGAATCAAGGCAAATTGCATGGTTTTCAATTTTCACAGAGCTCTGAGCAAAAGTGGACCTTAATATCGCACAAAAAAATTGGCGGCGCATCCATTCTTCGTACTTGACTGGCAACGTTAATGCGATTAGCAACTTATCTTATGGTTGTGGAATTGGTAATGTTATGTGTTATATGTTATAATGGCTATTATGGTGACAGAAACACATTCCCTGTGACATGTGCGCCTGTGCCCCGGGCATTCAGGGCACGTGAAAAGCCGACATCCACCACCTGCTGTGGGTTTGCCCTGCACTGAAACCGACGAGGCTCCGGCACCTCACAGCAGCGGGACTCTCGCCGCATAATCTGAGCCATTACACTGCTTGGACGCAGGGACCGCATTATCGATTCCTCTTGGACTTCATTAAGTCAGCAAATCTTTTTTCATTCATTTAATCATCCTTATTCAGCCCCGTTCCATACCCTTGTATGCCCTGAGGCACTTATCCTCGCATTAAAAAAAATCGGGGCACGTTAACGGTCCCCTGGTGGTCAGCATTATTTCGAAGTCTATCCCCGACTACGGCGTCCCTCATAATCAACATCGTGAGTTTTGGCACGCAGAATCCCATAATTCAATTTAATTCTTTGCAAGCTGCTTGGCATTCTGTCCGTCTTGGCGGCACCTTCCAATCCATTAGTCTGGCGAAGAACGTTGCGCAAGCCTCAACATAAACGCCGACCAACTAGCTCATTCTTTCATATTAATATATGCGTGTGTCCGACTCACAGCAATGGGCAGTTATAGCCCGCTCGGGTCTTTTCTTCGCGCGTTCCGTAATTACAAAAAGACAGCGTTGATTTCGCCGTTTTGTTTCGACATCGATTATGCGGACACTCGGCGAGGCACATTCTCGTAATGAGCGCCGCCGCCGTCCTCCTGTCGCGGTATCAGCGGTGCGTGCGCAGCATGCGCGTGGACAGTTAGATGCCTTCGGAGACGCGCGGTACACTTGGCTGCAAAAACTACACAGTCACAAGGACGCAGCATCGTCAAGCCCCGCTTAATGGACTCTGTCGCTAAGGGAGTGTGGCATTCCTTAAATTGCGCTGCAGGCTTGAGCATTGTGCGCAGGCGCACTGGAATTTCCGCCGACCGGTTCTGCAGAATTAGACAGGATTCAGCCCCGCGATCTGAGCGAAGCCAGCACTACTGATAAATGAACAGCATTGTAAAACTTCTGCTAAAGCGATTTAATGCAACGATAGTGTAGTTTTCATCAGGCGCTGCAAACATCGGAATGTGCAGACACAGCATGGCGAATTTAGGTAGCGGAACTCGTGAGTAATGTTATAAAATGATAAAGTTGAACGTGTTTTGGGTGGCTGGCTGCACTTTTGAATTGGGTAAATCTGTTTTGTCGGCAAAAATATGATATTGTCGACTAGGCAGAAGCTTAGCCTAGTCGGCTGTCTTGTTTTTTGTTTTGTTTGTTCATTTGTTTGTGTTGTTTCTCTGCAGGCGCCATACAACGTACATTAGCTGCTTCCCGTAGTTTCTTCACGCGTCTTCCCCTGGTCAGCAAAACGTACGAAGGATGGTAGCCAAACAAGTGCTTACGAAACTAGGTATCTACAAAACTCATCCTTTAGGTCTCCGCCAGTATTTCGCTGTGTCTGCAGCCGTTTGCACCTAACTTAACTAGAGTAATCAGATGTTTAGAAGAAAGCTTGCGGCGTCATTGCCTTGTTGGAAAATGATCAGATACTTCAAGTCTAGAGAACAATATCGCCGAATCACTTATATTTCCTCCGCATGCATGCCATCCCTTTAGGAGCGATCAGCTTTGCTAGCTGACAGAAAGCAGAGGAGCAGAAGCACGAAATAATGAGAGAACCTGCTGTACCGCTTCGTTCACGTGTGTTAGTTTTACACCAGGTGGACAACGTGCGCAGCCTTTTTTGTCGACGGCTCTAACTCCTATGGTTTGGTGTGGCACTGACGAACCAGTATTCCTTCCGTCTTGGAACGGCCGACGCACCAATGTGCGACACCTCTGTTTCTGAAGGAGCCATCAAACACATACCTGTTGTGCACTTGCCCTCAATACGATTACAACGAATGTCTTCACAGACAGCACTAAGCCTACTGGGTTCCAACAGAACATTTTCTGAAGCAAAGATTCTTTGACCCTGAACACATCCGTCGGTGGCGACAAAGCTATTCGTGCGTTTTTGTCTTTATTTGAGGAACACCGGCCTCAATGACCGATTGTAGTATCTGCTGTGCGTCCTGCTGTGGAAGCGCAGTGCCCTTCGATCTTCATGCACCTCTTCTTCCTATTTGTTTTTTTTTTCCTTACCCCGGGTGTAGGTTAGCAAACCCGACGCTCGTGTGGTTGACCTCCCTGCCTTACCTCACTTTGCTTTCTCTCTCTCTCGTTCTTCACGTGAGTCCAGCAAGTGGCTTGTTTTTGGTGCTCGAATTCACCGGTATATTAAAAATTAAACACATGGTACAGTGCGAGTCAGCGAGTTCTTGTTTTTTTTTGTATTGCACAATAAATCAGGGTATAGTACCTGCATCAATACTTAGCCGATAAATAAAGCACGCACACCTGGTAATGTACGACAGCATGGTATTCAGTGCTATTGTAGCTACCCTGCGTCACTTCGCCGTGCCTCGCCATGGGGGCCTCGCCATTGCCCCTTGCTCCGGAAATCCAATAACGTTTTCTTGGGCGCGTTGGCGTTCGCTGAACGACATGGTATTGTAGTGCAAAAGAACAGAAAAGAAATATTCTAAGTGGTAGACAGAAGAAATAGAAAGACAGCGCAAATGAAGAAAACTTGTTACCCTCTGTAGTTGTATCACCGTCCTTGTTTCTCTTCTGTCTTTCTCTGCTTTCTTTTGCGCTGAAATACCATGTCGTTCCGGAAATCCAGCTTACCTCGCCTTGTCTTCCCGTGGGGTTTCATTGCCCTCTGCTTTTCTTGGAACCAAGGTGGCTGCCCGACTGGGGGCACCACCACAGCCACTCGGCAAACCTGCATTTCCTTTTGAATAAAGCCAGTCGATTCTCTGTTCTTAATCTGTCAAAACGTGCATTCTTTGCTTTCGCCAACAGTACCATTATCTAGCGTAACATTTCAGTTGTTGCGAGTACACAGTATACGTTGGAGCTCTTCGAAATCGCCAAAGTATATCCAAGTTAGTGCATATGCAATTAAAGTAGATAAATGGAAGCCAGGAAATTAACCAGGACGGAACCCCTTTGGCTACCCTGCACTGTGGTAAAAGGAAAGGAGCGGAAGCTATATGATAAGGAAGCAAAGTAAAAAGTTGAAGCCCATGGCAGCCGTCGACGTTATTAAAATTATCAGCGATGTGTCACAGACAGAACAGTATCTCAGGCTTGCTGCCTTTAGAAATTGCAGAAACTCTTTTGTGACTTTCTGCAGGTCTGAATTGCGATACCATGGTCCCGAGATCTCGTGGAATAAGAAAGGTCTTCTTTCTAGTTCGTTTACACCGGTGCGCAGAGCAAGCTTTTCATTTGGCGACAGGCAGAAACTGCTGCATGACGCACCTCCTTCTGCCCGGCCGCAACCTTTTATCGAACTGGCTCAAACTCCCGCAGAAGCCAGCATTACAACCTGTCTTGAATGAAAAGAGCAAGGCGCAATAGACCAGGACAGTAGAACACAAACGACAACCCTTCATTCACCGCAAATGAAAAAATTAGAGGTGTCTTAAAAATATGGCTCAATACTGTACGCTATATTTTAGTGTTGTCCCTTTTACTTCATCAGACCAAAAGCTTTTGAAGCGAATAGCTTTCTTCATTCTTTCGCCAACGCAGGTTGTGGCCGGCAGGCGCACTTTAGCCACCCATGAGAAGGCACGCGCTTTCGCACATCCCAGTATCAGCGTGCGCTTTCGCCGCTGAACGGCTTCTGGGGCTGTCGCACGAGAACGTTGTGATGTCTGAAGGTTTGGATGAACTTGTCGGTGGTTGCCCTGTGTAGCGATCCTCCACCGTCCGGGCTGACGGTTGCGGAGCACGTTGGCAGCGCGGATTTTTTGTCGAAATGCGCCACGTCGTCTTGCCAGCTCGTGACCAGCACCCGTAGGGCATGTGATCTGCACAATTCTAGAGCCGATGGTTTGAGGAGTCTCTGGCCACCGGGTGGAATAAGCGAGCGGAGATGAAAGCGCAGGTGTGCTCAGCAGTTGTCGTGTCTTCATCGTGATGCATCCGTCCTTCCGTTGTCGTCAGGTTGCTTCCGTCGCAATGGAGACGCCGTCATCAGAATCACCATCGTTCCATCGTCGTTGCACAGTCATCGTTGTGCCACCGCCAATATCGTTATGCCGGTCTACAGGGCCAGTTCACGATAGTTGGTGCCGCCATCATCAAACGACGTCGGCAGTGTGTACTTCGGAAGTATTTCCAAGTCCGTTTGTGAGCCCATGTTCATTTGTACAGATCGCGTACTTTCGCTTCCCTTGGCACCATATTCGATGCGTTCTGCCATTTTCGTTTCTCCTTCCAAAAGAAAGACAGCGAAAGGGGTCAGAGGGGGCTAGTTGGTGGGGTAGTATGATTGTTATGACAGTGTGTTAACGCAAGGACGTTCCCGCCCTCAGTCAAAGCCGCAACGGTATTTCGTCCTTGTGCAGCGATAAATCACTACATTCATTGTTGCCACTGCGTTTACAGCCTCTCGTCTTTGATCAAGCACGATACAACGGACAGCACTAGGCTTGGGGTTATTTTTTTTTTTTCAATCTCATTGCTCGGTAGTTACTGAAAGCGACGGTAACCACTCTTGGCTCCCCGCACAAAACCTTAGATATCGACGAAGGCACGCTGCCAAATGCGTCGTGACGCCCTGTCATGGTCGATTCGCTTTCGTGTGTCCTTTTCATGTCATCTCGTTTATCTCGGCATTAGGTTAACATGTGGCAACTAAAAAAAAAATAAAATTGGCACTTTTGCACGAAGGGCGACGCACTGACGGTGTTTGCAAGGTTCAGCGCTGCGTTAACTCCTCTACGAGGGTCCAACTAACGCGGACGAGAAAAAAAAATTCTGGCACCCTCCAAAGCTTCAACACGCCATGTAGGTCCAGTAATTACATCGCACAGGTACCGATATGAATTGGCTGCAATGAGCCGCACCAGCACAATTGCAGAGTGGTGTACCAAGGAATTCTCGAGCAGGGGGGGGGGGCGCAAGAATAGATCGAACTCTCTCTCTCTCTATCTCTATATATATATATATATATATATATATTCTAAAGGTGTTTATTTGGCAGAGCTCGGGAGCAGCGCAACGTCGACGGGCAGGGCAGTCAGAGCTTCCAAGCACGAGAGCCGTTGCTGAGCAGGAGCGCTCGACCCACTAGCGTTTAGAGCCAGTAGCGCTGAACCCACTAGCGTCTCTTCTACAAACTCTTCGCTACAACCACCCCCCGGGAGCGAGAAGGGAGCCGTCCGGCGACCTAACAGCTCGTCACGAGGAGCGGGTCGTAGTAAGGCTTTAAACGGTCGACATGGACAATGTCTCGTCCCCGGCGGCGCATGTCTTCAGATGGCTCAACTGGTTCAATGACATAGTTTACAGGAGATGCGCGTTCGAGAACACGATAAGGGCCTTCATACTTAGGGACCAGTTTTGATGAGAGGCCAGGGGCAGTTAAAGGGACTGAGAGCCACACGAGCGCTCCCGGATCGAAGGTGATCGTGGCAGTGGCGTCACCGCGAGTGCTCCTCTGGCGCTCTTGAACATCGGAAGTAAAGGCCCGTGCGAGGTCACGGCACTCTTCTGCATATCGGACCGTGTCAGAAATAGGGACGTACTCGGATGCATCCGGCCGGTACGGAAGAATGGTGTCGATGGTGTGCGAAGGGTGTCGACCATACAGCAAGAAATAGGGTGAAAATCCAGTGGTGCTCTGCGTAGCGGTATTATAGGCGTAGGTGACGAATGGCAGAATGGCGTCCCAGTTCGTGTGGTCGGAGGCAACGTACATTGAAAGCATGTCGCCGAGCGTACGGTTGAAGCGTTCTGTGAGGCCATTCGTTTGAGGGTGGCACGCCGTAGTCGTAGGATGAACAACGTGGCACTCTTTGAGAATCGCTTGAACTACTTCCGACAGGAAGACGCGTCCGCGATCGCTGAGCAATTCTTGAGGTGGACCATGCCGCAGAATGAATCGGCGAAGCAGGAATGATGCAACATCGCGCGCTGTAGCTGCTGGGAGAGCGGCGGTTTCAGCGTATCGTGTAAGGTGATCTACGGCTACAATGGCCCAGCGGTTACCAGCCGACGTCAGGGGAAGTGGGCCATACAAATCGATGCCAACGCGCCCGAACGGTTGGGTAGGGCAGGGTAGAGGCTGCAGGCCAGCTGGCGAGAGGTGGGGTGAAGATTTTCGGCGCTGGCAGTCGGGGCATGAACGAACAAACTTTTGAATGCAGTTGTACATTCCTCGCCAGTAGTAGCGTCGTCGGAGGCGCTGGTAGGTTTTGAAAAGTCCCGAATGCGCACCCTGTGGATCAGAGTGGAACGATGCGCAGATTTCAGAACGCAGGCTTCGAGGTACAACTAATAACCACTGGCGGCCGTCAGAGGTGTAATTGCGTTGATGAAGCAGGTCGTCGCGAATGGCGAAATGGCGAGCTTGACGGCGCAATGCACGAGTGGTTGGCTGCGATGACGGATCAGCAAGGCAGTCTATGATGGAGGCAATCCAGGGGTCCTTGCGCTGCTCAGAAGCGATGGTCCCAATGTCGACGGAAGAAACGTCAAGCTGGGATATTGCGCAACAGGCATTGTCGTCTGGCAAGGGAGAACGTGAGAGGGCGTCAGCATCAGCATGCTGGCGTCCGTTGCGGTACAGTACGCGGATATCGTAATCCTGTAAGCGAAGCGCCCAGCAGGCGAGACGGCCAGAGGGATCCTTCAATGACGACAGCCAGCATAGTGCATGGTGGTCCGTGACGACATCAAATTGGCGACCATACAAATAGGGCCGGAACTTGGTAAGCGCCCATGTGATCGCCAGGCATTCTTTTTCCGTGACGGTGTAATTGGTCTCGGCTTTAGTAAGCATACGGCTTGCGTATGCCACAACATATTCAGGAAACCCTTCTTTGCGCTGTGCTAAGACAGCGCCGAGGCCAACACCGCTGGCATCTGTGTGTACCTCAATAGGTGCCGTTGGATCGTAGTGGCGCAAAATGGGAGGAGACGTCAGCAAACGACGGAGCTTAGTGAACGCCTCGTCGCACTCGGACGACCACGAATGGAGAGGTCCGTTGCTGCCAAGGAGCTTCGTCAGGGGTGATATGATGGCGGCGAAATTGCGAATGAAGCGCCGGAAGTAGGAACACAAACCTACAAAACTGCGCAATTCTTTGACGGACGTCGGTTTAGGAAATTCAGCTACGGCACGAAGTTTGGCTGGATCGGGGAGGATTCCATCCTTCGAGAAGACATAGCCTAGTATCATAAGCTGCCGCGCTGCAAATCGGCACTTCTTTAGGTTCAGTTGAAGGCCAGCGTTCGCTAAGCAAGTCAAAACATGCCGTAGGCGTTGAAGGTGCGTGGTGAAGTCAGAGGCAAAAACAACAACGTCGTCGAGATAACACAAGCACGTGTGCCACTTCAAACCGCGGAGGACTGTGTCCATCATGCGTTCAAAAGTTGCTGGCGCATTACAAAGTCCAAACGGCATGACGTTAAATTCGTATAAGCCGTCGGGTGTGACAAAGGCTGTCTTCGGCCTATCGACGTCAGCCATGGGTACTTGCCAATAGCCAGAGCGTAAATCTAGAGATGAAAAGAATTCTGCTCCTTGTAGGCTATCGATGGCGTCATCAATTCGCGGCAGCGGGTATACATCTTTGCGAGTGATCTTGTTCAGGCGGCGATAGTCTACACAGAACCGTATCGAGCCGTCTTTTTTCGTATCAAGGACGACAGGGGATGCCCATGGACTGTTCGAGGGTCGGATCACTTCGCGGCGAAGCATATCGTCCACTTGCTCATTAATCACAGGACGTTCCGTCGCAGAGACGCGATATGGTCGTTGCCGCAATGGTGGTTGGGAGCCAGTGTCAATATGGTGCGTGACAGCAGACGCCCGGCCCAAGGAAGGTTGCTCGACATCAGAAGAAGAACGAAATTCTTCTAAGATGCGCAGAAGCTCCGAACGCTGAGGTGGGGTGAGGCCATCGGCAATAGATGAATCGAACACACCTGTGGGCAAAGGGTCGGACGTCGACAGAGAACCGAGCGTGTTGTAACTGGCGCAGGACGTGTCTTCGGGAACATCCGTAATTTGTACGGCGTCGAGCACTTCTACGTGGCCAAGACATTCGCCTTGAAGCAGCATCACAGGGTATGAGAAGGGGTTACATACAAAAATAGCTGTGGAGCCCTGTTTGACGTTCACAGTCGCAAAAGGCAGCAGCAGACGTTTTCGAGTGTAAAAGCGGCCCGACGGAGAAAGTAGTGCGATGGCGTCAGAGAGGCTGCTGCACTGCATTGACACAATCACTGACCAGTTGGCAGGAACGTTTGTGTCGTGCCTGACGAGTAGTTTGTTCGCAAAAGGAGCATTATCGGCAAGCGTCATATCTGCTATCGGCGACAGTTCTAGTTCGGCCCGTGCGCAATGAATGACGGCATCGTGGCGGGCGAGAAAGTCCCACCCCAGGATAACTTCGTGGGAGCACGTGGAAATCACAATAAATTCGACGGCGTATACAACGTCCTCGATGAGAACACGAGCGGTGCACGCCGCAATCGGGTGAATACGCTGTGCGCCTGCTGTGCGGAGGGCGAATCCACCAATGGGCGTCGTAACCTTTCGAAGGAAGCGACAAAGCTTTGCGTCCATAACTGATACAGCGGCTCCGGTATCCACGAGGGCAGATGTGCGCACACCGTCAACTAACACGTCTATCACATTGGTCGGGCTACGTTGAGGACTTCCGCGTTTCGACGGCGTCGCAGCCCTTGCCTCATGGACTGCGACGATTAGTTTTCCTCATCCCGAGCTTCGGGACGAGGCCGCATCGGTGATGGGGAGCGTCGGCGTGGAGAAGTTGAGCGGCGGATGTTAGCGGACCGGCGGAATGGTGGTGACGCAGCCCGAGGTTCGTCATCGTAATAAGGGCGCGGAGAACTCGCCATAGAACTTGGCCCATATGGTGTAGCGCTAGGCGACTGCACGCGACTACAGTAGCGCGTGACGTGGCCTGCATAGCCGCACGCAAAACATATTGGTCGATTGTCCGCTGTACGCCACCGAGTCGTTGCGGCAGGTCCCATCCATGTGGAAGGACGCGTTGGACGTGGCGCCTGGTGAAGTGATTGCATAGCCGGCTGTTGTCGGGGCATAGCGAGGACTTCGGCGTACGTGAGAGGTCCCCGTTGAGGGAGTTGTTGAGGCTGGGTGACGACTTCCGCATAGCTGAGTGGCACAGCCGTCGGCATCTGTTGGGGCCTGGCCATGACTTCGGCGTAGCTGTGAGGCGCAGCCGCAGGAACACGCTGGTGGTGCTCAGGCAAAACCTCGTGCAGCTCTTGCGCTATGACGCGGCGAAGCGGAGGCGCAAAACTTGGCGTAGGCGCGTGTACCGAATGTGGCTGTGCAAAATCCATCAACGAGAGTTGCCGGGCAACTTCCTCGCGGACGAACGCCTTCATTTCTGCGAGCAACGCTGCCTGGTTGGACATGGCAGACAAACCAGGGAGGCGTTCGTCACGCGGTAGAGATCGACGGGTCAGTGACCGCTGCCTGCGGAGTTCTTCATAGCTCTGGCACAGTGTGACAATTTCAGCCACAGAGCGTGGACTTTTGGCCAGCAACATGTTAAAGGCGTCGTCTTCTATGCCCTTCAGTATGTTTCGGATGCGATCAGACTCCGGCATGGTCGAATCGACTTTCCTGCATAGATCCAGGACATCTTCGATATACCTGGTGAACGTTTCGCCTGGCTGTTGAGCTCGTTCTCGCAAACGTTGCTCGGCACGCAGCTTGCGAACAGCAGGGCGCCCAAACACATCGGCGAGGGAAGTCTTAAATTCCGACCATGTCTGGAACTCTGCTTGGTGGTTGTTATACCACAGGCTGGCCACTCCAGCGAGGTAGAACAGAACATGGCTCAATTTGGCTGCTTCATCCCACTTGTTATGGTCGCCTACTCTGTCGTACGCCGTGAGCCATTCGTCCACGTCAGTGTCATCCGTTCCAGTGTAGATAGGAGGGTCGCGATGACGAGGCACCCCGGGACACGCAGTGGGTGCAGGAGGAGGCGTTTGCTGGGAGGCGTCTTGGGGCATGGTAGATGGTATGGTACGGGACCGGAGTTCCAGGATGATCGTCTGAGGTTACCCCGCACACTCCACCAATTCTAAAGGTGTTTATTTGGCAGAGCTCGGGAGTAGTGCAACGTCGACGGGCAGGGCAGTGAGAGCTTCCAAGCACGAGAGCCGTTGCTGAGCAGGAGCGCTCGACCCACTAGCGTTTAGAGCCAGTAGCGCTGAACCCACTAGCGTCTCTTCTACAAACTCTTCGCTACAATATATATATATATATATATATATATATATATATATATATATATATATATATATATATATATATATATATATCAGAACCTGACATTAAATATGCAGAAACGAGACGACAAACTATTTGGAAGTAAGACCTGCTTACTTAACCTATTCGACTGGTGGACCAGCCTTCGTCAGAGTACAGTAACGCATGACCAATTAATACACCGCTTTAAAAACACCGTATCAAGAGCAGAGGACGTACTATATGCGCTGACTAGAACTTGCACTTCACAGCGCATCATAAATCATTATAAACGACACGCATATCAGAATACAGAACAAAATTAAAAGCAGATGTGTTCAGGATAAATACATACAAACATGACTCTCAGGTAAGTGCCAGCGAATAGTGATTCTGCGTAGTGAAAACGAACTGACGTACATATACACATACAGAGCTGGGATGTCAGCCTATGGCACCTCTAAGTGCAACCCAGAATTATTTAAAAATGGAGGTGTTAAGCGTGCAACTTCAATCCACATGCGTCAAAAGGCCACATGTGAAAAAAGATGATAAATAAAAAGAAAAAATAAAGATGCCGTGAAATCCTATATGTATTACACTTGATGGTGAGTGTATAACTGTGCTCAATCTATAGTTAGATAGGCTAGCTTTTTTTGCTTTCATTTATTGCAGATGACACAGTGTTAAATTTATGACTAGGGGAAGATTCGTGAAGTTCGCGGTCATGGATGGTGCGGAATCCAGATTCGAGTATCGTTACTTTGGGTTAGATAAATGAGTGGCTCGGCGCGTTAACATCTTTCGAGAGTGGTAAGTTTGGTTGGGATTTGGCATACAATCTGTGAGTGTTAAAACAGATCCTGAAAAGCGTTCCAGTCTGGCCAATGGGGCAAGTACCGCACTTAAGCAAGTACACTACGTTACATGAATCACAGTTGAAACTGCCTTTAATTGTGAACTTCAATTGGTTGACTGCGTTGGTGGCAGTTATTGTAGGTGTTATATGAGGGCAGACTTTGCAACGTGGTTTATTGCAGCGGCTGCAACCGGTCGGGTCAGAAGTGTCGATTTTGGAGGACGCTAGTATATCACCTATGTTTTTTCGAGGGCCAAAACAACCACGCAAATTCACCAAACTTTTTTTTCTGCGAGCCGGGCGAGTTCCAACTCGCCTGCTCGCAGCGAGTGAGTGAGTAAGTGAAACAGCTTTATTCGGTCCACAATAGACGCGAGTAAACTCAGCGTCACCTGGCTAGACCCACTCCGGGACCATCAGGTGAAACCTGACGGCCCTCTCGTGGGCCCTCTGGACTGCCAGGATTTGAGAAGTCTGGTCCTGGGCGCTAGTTAGCTTCATCATTTCCTCTTGGGTGAAAGGGGGAGTGGCAGAGGCGCAGCCCCACAGGACATGTTCGAAGTCCGCATAACCACCACACAGGCGGCAGTCCGGGCTTGTGAGGAGTCTTCTTGATAGATAATTATGCTTGCAGATCTCGTTGTACGAGCAGAAAGGCTCAGGTCGCCCAAGAGAGGAAGTGTTACCCGGCGCACCGTCAGACAAACCTCGTGCAGCCGAGTGCGCCTCTTCGTTGGGGTAAAGAGCAGCACCCTCAATGGTTCCAAGGTGTGCAGGGAGCCAGGCCAATGTGTGATGTTTGAGGTCTTTAGCATTTTGAATGATACGTATGGCCTGGCGAGCCACCATTCCTATGTGAAAGGCCCTGATAGCGGCCTTGGAGTCTGAATAAATCGTGTAATGTACACCGTCCGTCGATGCAAGAGCAATTGCAACCTGCTCTGCAACGCTGGAACTAGAAGTGCGGATAGGAGTACAACTAAGGACTTTGGAATGGCAGTCGATGACCACTCAGGAGAAGGCTTCTTCTTGAGCGTAGGAAGCAGCGTCTACGAAGCATGTTCGGTCCTTGTTCAAGCGGGCACTGGCGAGCACAGCTTTGCCCCTGGCTCGTCTTCGTCCTTCGTTGTAGGTCGGATGCATATTGCGCGGAATCTGGTGTATGGAAATCTTGAATCTTACGTCGTTGGACCGACGTAACCCCACGGTCGTCGTGAGACCAACGACGGGGGGTTACGCTCCAGCATGCCAAGTATGGCTTGGCCCGCTGGGATGCCAGAGACTCTGACAAACTGAGAAAACTCTTGGGCTTCAACAATTTATTCGAACGTGTTGCGCATTCCCAACCTGAGAAGGTCTGCTGTGTGACCCACCTCGCAGGAAATAAATTTTGGTGAATGAGAAGTATAGCCGCTAGCGGCCATATCACACGTTTTGAAACTTGATTAAGGAATTTTTAACGAAAGCTGTGCTTCATTCAACTCACTTCGCACAGAGACTTTCATAGTATTTTATTCATTTTTACTAAATTTGGCCTTGGTGGCATTTGTAGTTCTGTCAGGGCAACGGGTTAAATTCTGCCCCCTTCGGTAAACACACTCATAACTCTAGAGCACTTACATGTGTAATTTAATACCACAGCCTCCATTAACCACCAACTTTGAACTTTGTCTAAACATCGCCCATCGCCTCATCCTTACTGTCACCAAAGATGAAGAAACTGATTTGATTAGTTCACTGAGGAAACCAGGGGAGCCAAATATACGTATTATGCATACAAAGAAACAAGAAAAACAGGGTTCAATAATTACTCGTAACGCTCCTATAAGTAAACCAGAAAGATTAAAAACTTCGGGGCACATTCCACTTTAACTGCGCCCATTCATTCTTAGTAGAAAGTTTGTGAAATGCAGGGTTCTCTCGAAATTTCCAAAACTTAACTGATAACAGCAGCTTGGCACTTTCGAACGCTTGCATGCCTAAATTTTCTTGTTTTAATTTACTAAACTTTTTTTCTGCAAAATCTAGATTTATTCAACACGGTTTTACCATCGCACACAAATTTGAGTTCGCGTTCGTCCATATGTTAGCAAAATTTGACCTTGGTTGTAATTGTAATTATGCCAGGGCAGCGGTACAGGCTTCGAGTCGCTCGGTAAACACACCAATAACGCTCCGGACCACCTACGTAATCCATTATACGTAATCCATTATAACCCGTTAAGTAATCCATCATAAAATGGCGCATTTCACCCAACTTTTTTGGAACGTTGCCTACACAATACACTACACTACACTACATTACATTACATATCGTGCTTCTAATTCTCCCCAAATATGAACAAGGTGCCTTGTTTAGTTCGCCGAAGATACCGGAGAAACAAACTGAGAGCCACGTATGACGAAGTGAGAAAAAATGGAAGCAAGGGTTCAGTAATTATTTACAACATTATATTCCAAAATAGTACGTGAAAGTGTCGCAACGACTTACATAAAAAGCATGCCTATTTTCTGTCTTAGAAGTCTAGGAAACGCTTGGAGCAACAGCAATGTGACACCGTGGAACTCTAGATTAAGCAACTTTGTACAAAGGCTGCAAGAAACCCACATATATTAAACATTTATCGCTCGTCACACAGAGTGCGATCCGTATTTCAACGAAATATAAATATAATGAATCACATAGCTTACCGAAGAAACTAGGAAAAGCAACTACACGCCATATACCTGTATAACGCACATATTCGGGGAGAAAGTATGTATTTAGTAAATGTTTTCAAAGCATATAAGCAACCTGCACAGTCCAAACTTTCTGTGTATCTGATCCGAAAAGTGACACCCTTCTTTCAAAATGTGAAATCTCTACTTATATTTTGCTTCTGCCCGCGAACATGGGCTGTGTAACATTCATGTCGAGACAACCTCAAATGAATATGCACAGACAACGTCAGAAGTGACACATGCCAATAGAAAAAAGCAAGGCAGTGTCGTAGTGGTATCGTAATGGCTCTCCATGTTCCGCAGTGTCGTTTTCTTCTGAACGCATGAGACACAAAACAACAAGACGACACAAAAAAGCAGGAGGTCCACACAGCTCAACTGCTGCCAGAATTATTGGTCACCAACTCGCCCAACTGTCGACGTTCCTGAAGATCGTTTTCACCAACCTATCAAAGTGGTGATTACACAACGAAATTCACGTAAGAAGTAATGTTGATGTAAAATGCAGGTTTCTAATTTTTGGTTGATTCGTAAGTTATACATTATTGGGTTATGTATGGACAAGCATATCGCAGCTATCACAGCTGTCACAGCTTGGCAGCCACATGGGCATTTTTTTGTTGAAACATTTCATGACAGTCTCGCATAAGTGTGGCTGAATTTCGTTGTTACAGCGCTAAATTTCCTCCGTCAAGCCGGAGGATCGTGAGCTTGTTGGAATGAGCCTTAGACTTCGAAAAATCCGCTAGAAAAATGTCCAACGACGTCAAATCTCATGATCGGGGCGGCCAGCTCTGATCACCAAAACGGAAAATCTGTCAAACCTTCATTATTTGTTTAATATTGCTCGACAATGAAAACGCATTGTTCTGTCATGTGGCGCTCCTATTTTAATAACCCTGACAAGTCGGCTGTCACGCTGTCTTTTTCTTCGTTGACAACACTTGAACGCACAAGTGTGTTTGTGTGTGTGTGTGTGTGTGTGTGTGTGTGTGTGTGTGTGTGTGTGTGTGTGTGCGTGTGCGCGTGTGTGCGTGTGTGCGTGTGTGGGTGTGTTTTTTGGGGTCCGGCCTTCATCAAGAGTATGATTGCAATCTCCACGGAGATCACTTTAGACATTTTCTCTGTAAGCGCGCAGCATCTGAATGGAAATTGTAAAAAACATATGCATATAATGCCATTGACGGTGGTGTGCTCCGGTCCACCGTCAGACCGTCAGTAATCGGTGGATTATTCCAAGTTATAACCACAAATAAACGTTCAGGACTCTAGAGTAGCCCGCCGTTGTTGCTCAGTGAATTTCGGGTTGTGCTGATAAGCACGAACAGTCCGCTTCCCTGCACTCTGTGCGGAGAGGTACCTTCAATTGCATCTGTGAGGAGCTTCTCTAAAAGCATCCGGGTGTAGACGCCATCTTCACAAACCATACTCCGAGTCACACCACGATAGTAATAGTTTTGATAGCCATATACAATGCTGACCTCGATGTCGCTCCACCATTAAGATAGATAGATAGATAGATAGATAGATAGATAGATAGATAGATAGATAGATAGATAGATAGATAGATAGATAGATAGATAGATAGATAGATAGATAGATAGATAGATAGATAGATAGATAGATAGATAGATAGATAGATAGATAGATAGATAGATAGATAGATAGATAGATAGATAGATAGATAGATAGATAGATAGATAGATAGATAGATAGATAGATAGATAGATAGATAGATAGATAGATACCATATAAAGCCTACAGACAATGAAGCTAAAGAAAGCAACGGGGAAATGAAGAATGAAGAAAAGCGAAATGAAAGTGTACAAAAAGATAACGTGCCGCCGGTGGGAGCCGAACCCACAACCTCCACGTTACGCGTGTGTTTCGCCGCCAATTGGGCCATGGCGACGGCTGTCAACCCGTCCACTTACTTGACTATTTATGTTTACTATATTTAGCCCTGAGAGTGTTAGCCAGTGACACTTAATACGGAAAACACGTCATGAGTTATTCAAGAAAGCAAAAACTGGACATTCCAATTCCCATAGTGAATAGTGGTCTTTATGAACGCTGAATCCGACGACAATTCTGGAAAAGTTAACCTGACAGCCTCCAATGGAATTCAGGCTTCTGTGAGCGCTCGAATACTAAAGACACTAAAGACATGGTTTGTCTGAGCGGGAAGGATGATCGACCACAATTCACGCATATACTTTTCGATAAAAAAATCACCGCCCATGCACTCCGTACAGATGGTTAACCAGCGAAGCTGAAACGTGCGGCCCCGATGTTTATCACTGTGTTAATTCCAATGAGTCACTAAACGATGGCTTGGTAGGCTGCCGGATCCTCGGTACGTAGTAGCTTCTTGCGCCCGGCTGCACGAGCCTGTTCTTGTGTCCGGGCTGCAGCATCGGCAAGGCGTAGACGAGCTCGTTCCCGGTTCTGCTCGCGGCGTTGCTGATCGAAGGCTGCTTGCTCCTCAGCACTACGCATGACGCGTGCCCTACCCATTTCGGAGCCGGAGAGTAACGGCTGCGCGCGCGCTACGCTGCGATGGAGAGCAACGACGTCACTATCGGGGCAGCCAATCGCACGCCTCTCTTTCTCTCTCTCTATCTCTCTCCCTTTTTTCGAGTATGCGCATGGGGTTGCATCGGAGGTGTTTTGGGCGTACAGACAACAGACTGACGGACTAATCTGCTAGCCATATGAAGCTTCGCTGTGAAACAAGTGGTGACCTGAAAAAGCGTACGTATGATAGCTTCCACGTCAAACTACAGCGGTGACAAATCCATAGTTTTAATAAAATGACGTGTGTAGAAAGGCAACAAATTGACGAAGGCACGGGCCGCAATACCAACTTGGCCAAGAAGCATAGCGGTGAGACACCGAGGTTTGACAGTTGAGCTAAATGCAGGAGGCAGGCGGCCGCTGCGTGATATGTGGATAAGGTGGCAACAGAAACGAGCAGGAAAGTGGGTTCCGTACAGGCACCTTTATTTCCAAATAATACATATACGTAAGTGCAATATATCCCAGAGTATTGACATTGAAGCTCACAGTCATCAATCGAAATCGCACTGTATACTGACGCCTCCGACCTCCATGTATCGTGAGCACGCCAAGCGCATTATGCGTATTACTGCTGATATTCGGTGCTTCCGTGATGATGATGGATAATGCAGTTATTCGTAAGAAAACTGACGCTGCCACTGGCAATGGGAAGAATTTCGCTAGGCCGGTTTGGTATTCAGAAACAGTGTTGACATGTGACAACCTGGGCAATATAACAGCAAATATTAGTTGCTTCTGCTACATTGTCCTTTTTAAAGCGCTTTACAATTGAGCGGCTTCCCGGTAACATAGATATGCTGCACTTGCTACTCGGTACAGATGCGATGAAGCAATAACGTAGCAACTGAAAACTCTAGGTTGGCAGGGAACATGATTAGTCCATTAAAATGCGTAGAAATAGCACCAGGGGGTCATATTCTGAACAGATTAATTTCAGTTTCTTTTCTTTTTGGCCCTTTGTCGTAGATTTTCATGCAGCCACGCCTCCATTGTCATCGGTTTCGGCCACTGGGCGGGACGGAGGATAATGAACGAAAACAGTAGATGAAAAAAAATTGTTGCGAAATATGGCCCCAGTGCTCTTTTTAAACCACAAATGAGTTAAGTTTCAACGGAGTAGGTCTCTGTAAACACAATGCAAGCAAGTCGTGACTGATGCGTGTAAAGAACGATGATCTCACTGCGGCCGAATATTTATACGATAAATTGAAAACAAAAATGCTACACGCAGAAATGTTCTGGAGCTAAATTATGTTATACCAAGTGCGCTAGTAGAATAGGTATCGCAACTCTATCCTTAAGTTCTGAACATAAGAGAGCTTCGGGATGTGGGACCTAAATACTTAGGGCACGTAAACGAGAGAAATTGGCATCCGCCATAAAGATTTCAGAGGCTGCAAAATATACCTACATGGTTTGTCCCCCCAAGAATGATCTGCTGTAATGAAGCTTAGATGTCAAAGGAAAACTTGTCCTCCTTCCGAGATCAGCTTGTTTACCACCATGTCACCGGAAAAGTCGCCCTGCCAATTGCGGTAACGAGGCTGACAGATAGTATGGGGATAGCGAAATAATCGATAAACTTAAATACGGGAACATTAAGTAAGCACATAAGTTCCGCTAAAACCCACGAAGCGCTGGAAGTTTCATGACAGGGCAAATCGCCACCTGCATGAAGGTAAGATGAAGGTACAAAGTAGACCCCCCTACCCTCCGTCGAGGCTCCGTAAAAATAAATTGCTTGTTTATTCTAGTTACCGTTCTTCGAATTGTCGATCGTTTCCCTCTTATTCTACTGTCTGCCACCCTCCTGTTCATTTCTCCATTTGTAATCTGTTTTTAGACAATCTAAAAGGGACGTGTTAACGAATAAATCAAGCGAAATGAACGGTTAAGAGCGCGAACAGACGAAGGATCAGACGAAAGAGAGATACACACAAGGAAATGCAAGGCAAGTTAACCAGACGAACGTCCGGTTTGCTACCCTGCAAGAGGACAAGACGAGAACTACGTCGTTTTACGGGTGTAGGTAGTCGAATGCAGCGCCCTTGCGTGTCGCCTTCTCGTCTTCGCCCTTTTTTCGTTTCGCAGCTTTTAAACATCCTGACGCAGTGGGCATTCCATGGGCACGACAGCGCCCTAATTTCACGCATTGGTCAGACGCAACCGCATACCCCATGAGGGGTTTGCGTTGTGTTTCTTTGAGTACATGTAGCTATAGGCTCCCATATATCCTAAAGCTCTCTCATTATCTATCCCCTTTAGCTCGTTGGCGTGCGTACAATTTAGTGATCGTGGTCACATGTGCAGTCAAATTTACGTACCCGATTTGTGTTCTTAGACTGTATAGTCTATTTCGGAATGTACTTTTCGCAGGTGGCTTAATTCCGCCGATTAAGTTAACCTACTTCAAAATTAGGAAATTGAAGAAAAGAAAAGCGGCCCAGACTAAGATGAAGAAATTATTGAAAACGTGATGTTTCGGCCTATACACGGCCCCCGTTCTTTGCGTGAAATCACGAGAGCCTTGATTCTGAAACGCCCAATCTTTAACAATTTCCTCATCTTGGTCTGCGTCCGTTTTCTTGATTTTTCCGTGAATTTCCCTGACCAGGCGAGATTTCCTCGCACTCTCCGCGTCAAAGTAAGAAATTACTTGCGCGAGAAATCACCAAAGTGAAGTTGTCTCATCGACGAAGTATCGCTAATCAACTTTACGATAAATTTGTCTTACGCCATACTTGTCATATTAGAATTGAATAGCGACAGTTTTCAAGGCTTGCCAATTGGAAGGAATCGCTCAAGCACCTGTCCTATATCTTCCCTCAAAATCTTCCACGATATAAACTGGCATTACCGGTGCTTTTGTCCGACAAAGCGCACAGAAAGTTTGTTTACAATTTAACACCGGGAACGCCACTGCAATCGACGCCTGTAGTTAGCACGGATATTCCGAAACTAGTTCATTTCAGTGCACACGCTAAGTAAAAAGGTCCTGAATGGTGACCGGAGTGAATCCCAGAATTGTGAGGGAAGCCTCTGCCTTCGAAGCCAGGTCTTATACCTTGCTGGCATTTCATACCGCACGGTTTCCTGTCGTGCAAATAATGTCAAGCTCTTTAAGTATTTCAACTGAACAGGTGGAAGTCCTCCATGTGCGCGATTTTCTAAACAAAAGTGTATAAACTAATGGAATAGGCGATGCGATAGCAAAGCTTAGTGAATTCATCTATGACATTATTATTTGTTCTGGTTAATCAGAATTTTGCTTACAAGAGTATATTCTCAAAATTCACTTTCGTTTGCTTTCTTTCACATAGTTCGGTTTGGCAAGCCATGATCACTTTCACCAGTTCATCTACAGTCTACCACTATATGTTTCTCCCACATGTCACGAAGTTGAGGGACAAATTTTGACAAATTTTCACAAGCTATTTCTATGGTATTTTTATTGTTGTTCTTGTTGTTGCAAAGAAATAGCTATTGCTTTCGTCTTTATTTTCACAATAACGCGCTACGTAAGACATTTTGAAGGTCAACGGCATACGAACGTAGCATATTATACAAAAAACTTCAAAGTGTAGCATACATTCACTTTAAACGAACTTGTTTGAACTCGCCCACCGATCGCCATCTTGCTGCAGCAAAGGTAGTGCAAAAGCTCATACTTTTCTTAGTGCTGTCGTGTTTGTATACAGGCCTTGCATATATGATAGCAGACTTTGCATATATGGTTGACTTCGGCAATAAAGTTTCACATTGCTTCCAAATAATGGTGCGGCCGAAAAAAATAAGAAAAGTACTATGTTGATGGAACGCAGTCTTCCTTCTTGCAGTCTTCGTTGTTTTCAGTAACCGCGTTTTGAGTCGCGTGCCTGACATGTTTCTTTCTCTCACTTTATACACACACACCCAAATATAAAAGAACTATGCTATGAACATTTTCGTAAGCTCTATACCATACTGTAACCAATCGTGATCTGTGATGGCGTCACCTCTGGCTACAGAAGCATATCAATTCAGAACGTCGTGCCTCGACACGCCACAATGACCGGTTCATCCGTTCAAGCTGGTTACAATTCGCGCCAGTGGGGACAGCAGTGACGAAGACCTTCCTGTCTTGGTTGATTTCGGCAAGGACGGCAGTGTCTTGCAGGCATCCGATCCAGTCTTGTAGTTGGCGCACACAGTGTCAAGCAAGTCACCTGCGTCCAGATTGGCAAAAAATAAGAAAGGTTGACACAAGAATGGTTTCCAGTGCGCCAATGCAATGTGTTTCACATCAAAAGCCAAGGGAAAATTTGTTGGCTTAGCAGTTTGAGCACAAAAGGCATTAATTATTTCTAGTATTAGCCTACAAGTTGCACAATAAAGATATCCTCTGTTAAGTAATGCGGTGCTTAGGGATGTGGGGATCTCGCACTGCAAATCGAACTCCGAGACAATAAAAAATGACTCTGAAAGTGCGACGATGAACAAGTATCCTTGCAGGTAGTGACTTGTACAACCGAATATCGCAACTGCAGCATATCTTTATTATTATTATTATTATTATTATTATTATTATTATTATTATTATTATTATTATTATTATTATTATTATTATTATTATTAGCGAAGTTTGAACAGAGGTATTAAGGCTATATGGGCAGGGTTTACAAACTCTGCAACGCCCTTCAGCGTTCACGGGTACAATGTTTCACATTTTGGGGCATGAACGTCGAGTGATGCGCTCACCCTATGAATTCTAAGTTGAGGGTAAAGTACTCAAGAGATCAAAGCATTTGCAAATCAGTCTGTTTGGCCATAAGAAAATCTGCTCTCAATTGTCATTGTCGTAACGAACAGAGGTGGGCTACGCATGGGTGCGAGGGTGCAAAACGCTTATGACCCAGCTTTGGGCACATGTCAAAAAGAACCACGGGGGGCTTATGTTAATCCGTCGCACCCCTCTACAACAGCGTCTCTCGTAATCCCTCTCTCGTTCTGGACGATTATTTCGATGAACTCACCAATCCTTGCTCTTGAGATACTTCAAAGAAAGAAACTTGTTCTTGAGCAAGTTGGTGCTTAGGTTTCTCTGACATATTACTGTTAGCGCAATGTAGATGATGTAGTGGCCTTATCCTGTTTCATTTCACATAGTAGTAATAAGAAAAACAATTACTGCTAGCGGTTGCTCTTAAAACTACTCGCCTCACTATGGCTCGCCAAACAGACCAAACACAAGTTTTACCTTTAGCACATGTCGCTTATATACTGAGAGTGCGTCATCGCCTTTTTTTAAGGGCGTTTCTTATCTGCACACATCTTTTACACGCAATGCGTGCAGAAAGCGCAACTTTTCATGGCCTCTCAACTCGCGCAAAATGGGTGGTTCTCTCTATGAGTCTCCACTGAAGCGCACCTTCACATGGTGTCTGAGGTCACTCACAGTGGTGTCTGCTAGTTACAACAGTTATAAAGCAGTGCGCGCTACGGATGGCAGATTAGAATTCAATGCCTCGATAACGCCTTACAGGTGAGGCAGCCGTTACTTGCCGATCGAAGCAGACATACAGGCGAATGACCCCAATGCTAGAGGTAAAAAGAAACGAGAGTTTGGGGAGGAGGAAGAGGAGGCTGCCTAGTTAACGAAGAGGCCGATGGGAGAGGTACTGTTGCCCGCGAAAAGACCTAGCTGCCCGCTGCAGACTGAGACTCGGTTCTTGTCATTTTGCGTTATCATTCGCGAATCTAACGTGAGTACGAGGACGCAGCTATGTTATCAGTATCCGACCACGATAGTTTAGCCCTTATCAGATTGGAGTTCGGACGTGTGTGGCAACGCTGCTAGCAAGTGATATTTTTTTACTGCTTTCCTAAAAGGAGCGAAGTAGCATTCGAACTGGGGCCACCAACAAAACGTGTGCGAAAGTAGAACACACAAAGAGAAACAAAGGCTCCCGCTCTTGGGACTTTTCCGTACAGGCTTCTTTCATATTTATTTCATGTTTTCGGTGTTCTTGCGAAAAGAAAATAGGCTTTTTTTTGCGTAGCCGGCGATATTCACAACTTTACTGATATCGCTTTCTTGAGGTTTGACATCATTGCCCGCCAATTGGAGGCACGGCGCTACGCAATTAAAAGTTACACTAATGCCTGTACATCCTACTAGGGTATCACGCGAGATTTTAGGTCGAGGCTTTTATAAACTCAGTTCCTCGTTCTTTCATTGCTTTCAGTCAATTAAATTGGGCTCAACCTATAGCTCGCTGAAATCAGCACTGAATCCTCTGTTTTGTGGCCATGAGCAAACTTATATTGTGGTCGTATTATTTTTTTTTCTTGTGCAAACATTGCTCAGATCTTGCTACGTTATTCCTAAACTAGTCGACAAAAGGCAATGACATCTCGTATGTCTTTATAAACCGAGAGGAAGGTGTCGATTTTTCACTGGCTTCATTTTCGAAGGCCCTTCTACAATCCTTGGCTCTTTTATTTTGTGGATCACTCGACAGTTTCATCAAAAGAGCTATCAATTTAATATGCGCGGTGCTCGGATGATTCTCGCTCTACGGAGATTACTCGTTTCCCGCGAATCGGTGAGGCACACCTCTCAACTTGTTTTCTCTCTCTCTCTCTCTCTCTCTCTCTCTATCTGCACCAGTGTCCTACCACGAGAGTTGGATAGGGACGCACGCAAGTCCTACTACCCTTGCGAGTCCGAAGTATTTGCTCTAGATAGGACATCTGCGATGAAGTTCACTGCCTCGGGCCTCACATCGCACCATGCGAAAGAGGGGCTTTCCTTCGATCTCCGATTTCAAAGATAACTGACGCTTGTTAGAGCAGAACGCGAATGCTAAGTATGCGCCAGACATCAAGCAAAGAGACGAAGAAAACACCTCCCTCTGACTCAGAAAGTGACCCTGACGACTGCGATTGTACAAAAGCGAAAGGCGCACGTATACGCGTACGTCACGAATGACGTAATGGTAGTGGATCACTCCCGGCCCCCTCATGTCCCTTATGCCTCGACTTAGCGCAATCGAAAGAACAAATTTTTCTCAGAAAGCAGCCTACTTATTCAGTTTTTGTTCTCTCTCCTGATTCAGTTCAAATGTATAAAAGATTGGCAGCGTGATGTCTGATAAGCGCCCGAGCTTAGTTGTTCGTCTGGCGTGGGCTGTTGAGGTCAATGAGTGATAACCGATAGTAGCCCGTGCACGCAAGTAATTACAATTTTGCCTTCAGATCAGAATTAAAATTTCCACTACGCGTGCGAAATGGTAACTGTGGAGATATATATGTTTCACTGGAATGTGGACCGTGTGAAAGTAAAAGCAACAACCAGCGACTCAGAGCGATGTCACTCTCCTCAAGGATAACGGTCGTCGGAGCCAGCCACCGGCTATGTCATTTTGGTACCCAGCACACAGACAGGTTCGACCTAGCAGAAAAAGAAGGTTCGAGCGTTCTCTATAAACTTTTCATTTTTATCCCTCCGCTTGAAATGGTAATGCATTCGGCTGTGACGAAACAGCAAAACATCCTTGAACACGTCTTAGACGCTACCAATCTGCGAAAGTGTCACGCGTAGGTGTCCGGAATGCCGTGGCACGGCAACGTCACAGCTTCGTAGTTCATGAAAAACAATCGTTCTGCTCATTTGTGGTTCGGCAAGCACCTTTAAACTGTTAAGGGAAACGGCTCAAGAATATGCTCGAATGCACCCATTTAATTATGACATCAAATGTTCTTGCTGCTGCTACACGACAAAATAATTACAGCCTGGAGGTCATCAGTTCCAAATAAACGGTACAGAGACGCCAATAGCACAAACGAAATCCCTCTAAGAAAATTTAAAGTAGCTTGTGAATAGAAGTTATGCCCAAGAGATCCTCAATTTGTCCTTCGCGTGCACATTGGCTGAAAAATATTGTAAACTGAGCTGAGAGAAAACGGTGAATGCATGCCCAAATATGATATCACCACCCATTAACTATTCGCTAGAAAGTCTTTTCACACAACTGGCCTCGCCTGGAGATGCGGCTGAGCAGAGAGGGATACTAGATAAGCGTTTTCGGGTACTTTCTGGCGGGAACATAAGGTTTCACATGCGCAGATGTCAACTAAAAATATAGTAACAAATAATAGCACCACAGGGCATTCGTGTCTTTAAAAGCAAACGCGCCACAGGCCTCCGCATTCTTGTATTTTTATAGAGTTTTAGGTTCTATTGCAACTAGAAACTTTTACATCACTAAAGCATAAGTAAAACCGCGTTTTGGTGTTCGTATGGACACCTCGGTAAAAATGCAGATAGTTGCTATGGAAGCTTCTTCCGTAGCAATTATTATTTGTGGTTGTTTTCAGATTACATCTATATTACATTTACTACAGTCAAAAGTGTTGTCATTCGTTCGAAAAAAATATTTTAAAAATTCACCGCCGATTACAATACCCCCTAATGCGAAATTTTAGCTCAGCTCTATAGGCGTTTTTATTTCGCCATATATTCGCTTGCGCGGACAATCTGCTTCGTGCGGCACGTTGCAAACGGAACGAAGTGTGGTGCAACTGCCTTGCTAATTGGGAGATCGCGAGAGGCAGCGCGTGGGTGACGCGCGGCTGCCGCAGACAGACCTCCGCTGATGCAGCGCATTATTTCCTCATATGGCATCGGCGGCATCATCGGTGAACAGACGACGCGCGCTACTGTGATGCCATCTCGTAGCCATCGTCGTCACAGAGCACATACTGCGTGGCACTGCGCTTCTCTTCTCGCGCTTTCGCCATACCATCCTCCTCTACTTTCCTCCTCGCGCTCTCTTCACTGTCGCCATCTTCCATCCACGTTCTGCGTTCGCTCTTTCTTCCTTTGTTGTGCTTTTTCACTAGGTTACGAGGCACGCCGACGCTCGCTGCAGGAATGGGCGCTTAAGATCTGTGCTCTAGAACGGGACGATGGGTCTCTGCTCTACGCGAAAATATTTGCGAATTTCCTAGCATCCTTGGTCTCCCTAATCAATTTCATTCTACATTGTGAAGATGTTCGCAAAGGCATCAGTCCGCAAAAGCATCATTATCGCTGTCATTATGGCCGATGATAATCAGTCGTATTTTGTCGAGATGCATCTCACTTATATATATATATATGTGTGTGTGTGTGTGTGTGTGTGTGTGTGTGTGTGTGTGTGTGTGTGTGTGTTTTCATTTTGTTACCGACAGTCACACAAAGGCGCTATGTCACGATGGTGGCTTGGTGGCGTCCGATTCGCTTAAACGGCAAAAAATTGTAGCAGCGTTTAATGTCGTAAAATGGCACAGTGGGTTATATGGGAGACGAGCGGAGCTATCTGGACCAGTTTTCGGCCATCTGGAGCTTTTAAGGCGCGTTCAACGCACAGCACGCGAGGCTTATTGCACTCCACCCGCAGTCCAATGCGACCATCATGGCCAGGGCGGAACCCACGACTTGATGCACAAAAGCGCAGTACTATAGCCAAGGAGATACAAAGGCGAGTATCGAATTGCGAAGGGCCGAAAGTATATCAAATAAAGTGAACTCGTATGACATACGGCAGAATATATCCAACTACCAGCCATCGTTTTACTTGGCGAGAAAGCTTTCTGTTGAATGCTTGAGTATATGTTGAGCCCCGACCGAGCTTGAGTGCTGGGACCGAGGTTGAGTGTTCAGCCCGGAACGAGTTGATTGCTTGAGTATATGTTTTGCCCGGCGCGAGCCTGAATGCTTGGACTGAGCTTGAGTGTTGAGCCCGGAATGAGTTGAGTGCTTGAGTATATGTTGAGCCCGGACCGAGCTTCAGTGCTTGGACCGAGCTTGAGTGTTGAGCCTGGAACGAGTTCAGTGCCTGAGTATATGTTGAGCCCGGACCGAGCTTGAGTGCTTGGCCGGAGCTTGAGTGTTGAGCCCGGAACGAGTGGAGTGCTTGAGTATATATTTAGCTTCGACCGAGCTTGAGTGCTTCGATCAAGCTTGAGTGTTGAGCCTAGAACGAGTTCAGTGCTTGAGCATATGTTCAGCCTGGACCGAGCTTGAGTGTTTAGCCTGGAACGAGTTCAGTGCTTGAGTATATGTTGAGCCCGGACCGAGCTTGAGTGCTTCGAACAAGCTCATGTTGTGTTGAGCCTGAAACGAGTTCAGTGCTTGAGCATATGTTGAGCCCGGACCGAATTTGAGTCCTTGGCCCGAGCTTGAGTGTTGAGCCCGGAACGAGTGGTGTGCTTGAGTATATGCTGAGCCCGGACCGAGCTTGGATGTTGAGCCCGGAACGAGTGGAGTGCTTGAGTATATGTTGAAGCCGGATCGAACTTCAGTGCTTGGACCGAGCTTGAGTGTTGAGCCTGGAACGAGTTCAGTGCTTGAGTATATGTTGAGCCCAGACCGAGCTTGATTGCTTGGACTGAGCTTGAATGTTGAGCCCGGAACGAGTTGAGTGCTTTAGTATATGTTGAGCCCGGACCGAGCTTGATTGCTTGGACCGAGCATGAGTGTTGAGCCCGGAACAAGTGGAGTGCTTAAGTATATGTTGAGCCCAGACCGAGCTTGAGTACTTGGCCCGAGCTTGAGTCTTGAGCCCGTACCGAGAGGAGTGCTTGAGTATAGTTGAGCCCGGACCGAGCTTGGGTGTTGAGCCCGGAATGAGTGGAGTGCTTGAGTATATGTTGAACCCGAATCGAGCTTGAGTGCTTGGATCAAGCATGAGTGTTGAGCCCGGAACAAGTTGAGCGCTTGAGTATATGTTGGACCCGGATCGAGCTTGAGTGCTTGGCCCGAGCTTCAGTGTTGAGCCCGGAACGAGTTCAGTGCTTGAGTATATGTTGAGCCCACACCGAGCTTGCGTGTTGAGCCCGGAACGAGTGGAGTGCTTGAGTATATGCTGAGCCCGGACCGTGCTTGGGTGTTGAGCCCGGAACGAGTGGAGTGCATGAGTATATGTTGAACCCGGATCGAGCTTCAGTGCTTCGATCAAGCTTGAGTGTTGAGCCTGGAATGAGTTCAGTGCTTGAGTATATGTTGAGCCCGGACCGAGCTTGAGTGCTTGACCCGAGCTTGAATGTTGAGCCCGGAACTAGTTGGCTGCTTGGGTATATGTTGATCCCAGACCGAGGTTGAGTGTTGAGCCCGGAACGAGTTGAGTGCTTCAGTATATGTTGAGGCCGGACCGAGCTTGATTGCTTGGACCGAGCATGAGTGTTGAGCCCGGAACAAGTGGAGTGCTTAAGTATATGTTGAGCCCAGACCGAGCTTGAGTACTTGGCCCGAGCTTGAGTGTTGAGCCCGGAATGAGAGGAGGGCTTGAGTATATGTTGAGCCCGGACCGAGCTTGGGTGTTGAGCCCGGCACGAGTGGAGTGCTTGAGTATATGTTGAACCCGGATCGAGCTTGAGGGCTTGGATCAAGCATGAGTGTTGAGCCTGGAACGAGTTCAGTGCTTGCGCATATGTTGAACCCGGATCGAGCTTGAGTGCTTGGATCAAGCATGAGTGTTGAGCCCGGAACAAGTTGAGTGCTTGAGTATATGTGGAGCCCGGACCAAGCTTGACTGCTTGGACCGAGCTTGAGTGTTGAGCCCGGAACGAGTGGAGTGCTTGAGTATATGTTGAACCCGGATCGAGCTTGAGTGCTTGGATCAAGCATGAGTGTTGAGCCCGGAACGAGTTGAGTGCTTGAGTATATGTTAAACCCGGATCGAGCTTGAGTGCTTGGATCAAGCATGAGTGTTGAGCCTGGAACGAGTTCAGTGCTTGAGTATATGTTGAGCCCGGACCGAGCTTGAGTGCTGGGACCGAGCTTGGGTGTTGAACCCGGAACGTGTGGAGTGCTTGAGTATATGTTGAGCACAGACCGAGCTTCAGTGCTGGCACCGAGCTTTGGTGCTGAGCCCGGAACGAGTTGAGTGCTTGAGTATATGTTGAGCCCGGATCGAGCTTGCGTGCGCAGGTGCACCGAAAACGCGTACCTGCGTGCCTCGTGAGGAATGGCGATTTGCACCTACAAGAGATGCACGCCAGCGCGCGCCCGCTTCGCTTACTCCAGCCCCTTTTACAGAGATGGTTTCGTACTTTTTTATTGAGAGGGCTTTGAAATGCAGGGAGTTTGATATAATCTTTTTTATTTTGAAACTCGTTACATCAGCGGCAAAACGTACAGAAAAAGCGAATTCTCGCATGGCACAAATCTGCCCATTAATTGTGCCCCGCCGTAGTGCGTAGCCAGGCACGTGGAAACGCGAGGCAGCCAAGTCCGATGGCTGTCTAGAACAGATATCCGTACTTAACTGTGCCACGCTTGGACGCGTGTGACCTTTCACGCACCATCCGCGCATGCGTAGGCGCTCCGGCGCTAGCTTGCACGCTCCGCCAAGCGTACGTGTAGTGAGGCCTTTAGGTAAGGATATCTGTAACGCTCAATATCGTGAGCTGGATATTAAAAGAAATTTACATAAGATATTCGGACTACTTCTAGTATATTTTGGCTACAAAGTGCCTGAGGATTGAAACCATATTTCTTACATTTTTTGAAGTAAATTAAGACACAATAGCAGTGCCCATGTCATCACGAACCAGCTTTTACAATCAATCGTGAAATCGGGCTCAACATCCCCGGACCATGAGACCACGTTCCGGAAATCAGAACTCTTTCGAGCGTGTTTCTTCCTAAAGCATCACTCAAAGTGTACCAACAAGGCTTAGTAATATAGGTATTTGTTCAGGAATATGTCTTTCTCTCGAGGACCGATTGTTCTTTGGACCCGGTGGCCAGGTATCCATGTACACACGAATCGCAATACACGCCGTCGGCGTGCCTGTTCCAGCCGGCACGGGCACATCAATTGTGTACGCACTTGAAAATTTTGGGTGGAATAACATCCGCCGTTGACGAGACCAACTCGTTACCATTATGAAAATGTGTTAACCCCCTATCGTGCCCGAAATAACGCACTGAAATACCCTGTTTCTTGCGCAACATGGCTGATTGGAATTGCTTAGGTCAATCGCTTCATTCGATAACTTCTCTCTTCTTTCCATCTTTACTTCCCCTTTCCTTCCCCTAGTACAGGGCAACAAACCGGAGGCTTTAACTCTGGTTAACTTCCCTGCCTTTCGCTCATTTGCATCTCTCTCTGCCTGTTTTGTGATAATTGTACTCGTACTTTCGAGCTCCTTTTTTAGAGTTCACATGCTTCGTGCACAGTTCTCTTTTATCTATTTTACCTGCCCTGCGCGGTCTTCCAGACCGCACTACGTACAAAATAAAGAGATGCGTTATCTTGCGTCTGTCTGGCAATGGCGCTACACATAAAACACTGTAAATTAATTCTGACATACACTTTTTTCGTTTATTATTCATACGAAGATATAATCGACATGCTCGCTTTTCTCTGCAGCTCTATCACTCAAACACAATTTTCTAACGTTGGT
Organism: Dermacentor albipictus; assembly: GCF_038994185.2. Taxonomy (NCBI): domain Eukaryota; kingdom Metazoa; phylum Arthropoda; class Arachnida; order Ixodida; family Ixodidae; genus Dermacentor; species Dermacentor albipictus. Next base: position 57,117,765 of record NC_091827.1, on the reverse strand, counting down.
TACCTACAGGGCGCATTATCGTTAGGTGCTTAAATAACTCTGTTAACTCATACGAACAACGCTTCTGCAGCACGTAGCATCGGGCAAATCAGTCCGTTTCTTTCGGTGCTATCTCCACGCCCGGGAGGCATAATTTCGTCCGTGAGACTCCGCTTCTCGCGTCGCGGCGAGATTATCCCCACGGTCGTGGCCACGCATGCCAAGTTCCTATGCAAAGCAACTTTTCGTCTCCAGCTCGCGAGCCACGAGCGAGCCAAATGGGCCGATCGACACTTGCCGAGCGCATTGCTTTTTAGCGTGTGGCTGCACGATAAACTAAAACAAAAAACGCACGTAAAAATAAAAATAAAAATAAATCTTACACTCTGCAGAACCAGGTTTGTTATCGCGCGTTTTCTCGCACAGAACAAGACCGCGGAGCCAAGAGCGTCGAGATCTACGCCGATCCCGGTTAGTGTACCGTGCGCGTTTGTCTCGCGGCACGTGCAAGGCCAACGACCGAGCACGCTGTGACTGGGTCAAGGCAGCTAATGTAACCGGACGGCCACTGCCATCTCTGACTGCGCTATTGACTGTGCAACAGTCGCGGGGAGGGGGGGGGGGTGTAGGTAGGCGTTTTCGAACCGCTCGTAACCCGGTAGAACCGTTTGACGCCTATGTGGGTCGACTCGTTTAACCACTCCGTGGTGGCGGCCGCACACGCCCGACGTTTGCATAGATACTGCAGTGCGTGGCATTGGCACGTGTCCCACGGACACTCCCTATGAGACGCGACGCCTCTTCCTGACGCTCCCGGCAGTGAAAAAGACTCAAGGGCAGTCAGAGCCTTCGACACGGAGTAGGGAGTTGAGTACGAAATCTGTCTGTCAGAGACACGGAGACGTGGTCATTATGTGTGTCGCGTAGTGAGGAGGTCCTCTCTCTCTCTCTATCTCATCGTGAAAGTGGATTAAAAGCTCATGTTACGTTCCTAACGGCCCGATGCCGACGTGAACTACAGAACAAAAACGTTGCGAGCGCCCGTAGGTCGACAACACCCTCAGCCTAGAAACCACCAAGCCACCAAAAAATGCCGCCCGGGGGTGACTCACTATAGCTCGGCGTAAAATCGGACTCGTCTAAGAAAAAGCACCATACAAATACTCGCGTCTAGGCAGTCTTACCCGAAGGTGAGGAACACGCGCGACGTGCTCAGAAGTGCTTCCGCTTCGTTGCAATCCAGCCATGGCCTCCGGCTGGCAAGCAGTTATCTACACCACGACAGGCGCTTCCGGTCTGACCACGTGCGCGCGCACACGTAGTACACCATCGTCCTCCCCAGCTCAAAGAGATCGCGCAGCCTGAAGCGGTTCGCCCGCCTTTGGCAGGCGCGCTATATCCCGTCAGGGCCAACACTCTTCGCTAACGTGGGACCATGGGAAGGTCGTCGACAGAAAGTATACTGCCCAAACACGGTAAGCATGTGCGCTTGAATCCTTGCGAAATGTCGATCGAAGATTAGGCCCACCATTTGTGCCTCGAATTGGAAATAACCGCAGCAATCGCGTCTCGACAGAGTTTTGGAAGAGTTTGGTGCTGAAAGCTGGCAGGCGTTTAACGAAGAACGCGGAAGCAAGCCTACTGCGCGCTCGTGTCGTTGAAGAGTGGGCCTCAAATCAAACGAAATCTGCCTGCACAGGCGCGCAAAACACTGAACCTTCTTGGCACTTGTTAGGGCCAGGACGTGATACGTAACACGTTGTTAAGCCCAGTGCCGCACGTATTCATTCATTCATTCATTCATTCATTCATTCATTCATTCATTCATTCATTCATTCATTCATTCATTAATTTACCTACTTACGTACTGTCAGCGCTTCCAGGGCAGACGGGAGTCGTTAAGCACGCAAAAACAAATGAGAAATCTTATACAAGCTATCTGTGTTCATACAAGGCTAGTAATAGTGGTTTCAAGCAAAGCATTGTCAGGATTGCTGGCAATGGATGCGGGCAGGCGGCTCAAGTCCGAAGCACGTGTTACAAAACTCACTACCAGGTAGGTTACCGTGATTGTGTAACGTGACAGCGCCCTCTTGGATCCGAGTTCATCGTTGCTACTTGCTCTGTGACATGACAACACTGAAGAAATCGTGAAATAAGTTGTCGCTTAGTCCCGTTTCACGTTGAGGGAAAATCATTTGCGATGTTGCGCCGTTCTTACTGATATCAGCGGTTCATCTTGACGTTGTTTGGCTTAAACATACGGCAATGGGCCGAGAAAGTGCTTCGATTTTTATCTGCCACATGGGCGTGACAATGCGGGACGCTCCGAAAGCCTGCATGTATTCAGTAATTTGGTGACGCGCTCCAGCATGGCACGCCGTGAAGGTAGGCTCAAACCGTCGATCTCTCGGCAGGTCTGCCGTGGTCCGACTAAGATGTGCGACGCGTCCACAGAGTGTCTAGCGCATCACGCATTACGCGTACGTATCACTCAGCGAGAAGGGGAGGACCGAAGGGCCCAATCTTTGTTAGTCTCAAGCATAAGGAGTCAACAGAAACTGATGCCAATGAAAGCATTACAGAATTATTTGTTATTTTAATTGAAATGCATAGGTCGCAAGGCAAAGGCAATTAAGAGTGAACGAAAAAAACTTACCGCCGGTGGGAGTCAAACCCACATCATCCGCATATAGCGTTTCACGAAGATCTTTGTCCGATGTCTCAAAACGCAAAACTGACACGCCAAGGCTGTTATCGTGCTGACAAAGTTTTTTTGCAGCCCTGACAAAACGAGAAAAGCGGAGCGCGAATTCGAGAAGCACTTGAACTCACCAGCGTATCCGGTGATTAGCTTGTCCACGTACGCCGAGGTTGAACTCTCGCACACTCCTTTCACAGATTCCGTCATGCAGGTCCTGTACGTGTTGAATGAGCTGCGAGGATAAGGAAAAAATAACAGAAGCGTTTCGGGTATTACGAACACGATGTCAAGCACGAAATTTTTGGCGCAAGGAAAGTCATTGCTGTCAGGCTCAAGTCCAACGGCACATCGTGACATTGTGTACTCGTTAAGTAGTTTTGCACTTTTCGGGACAATAGTCTGTCCAATGGCTAAACACTCGTACGCTTAAGGATGTAAAAAAGAAGTATATGTTACCGTAAACAACAGTGAGCTCCAACTACACACACGATGAGAGAACCCGCGGTTACAAACTGTGAACTAATCTGACGTACGGCATGCGCCGAAATACCTGACGTAAGATATTGACAGTTAAAGCTATGAAAGTTTCTTTCATGAAGCTTTATTACCGTCTGTGTACTGTGACGCAGTTTCCGGCGCTGTTTTCGTATCAGCATGCTCACTTGCCACAAGGAATGGCCAAACAAAAAACTTTTTTTTGGTCCCCATCAAACATACAGTTTTACCCCATGAAAGTATGTATGTTAGCCGTATGGAACGGTGTATCACTCTTAAACGTGATTTTTTTTCTGCGTATGTGTCTAATCACGTATATATTGCAAGGATGCTGACGGCATAACCGCAGCTTCTGACAGATTACGGCTACTGTAGGAACAAGTCACTATTCCTTAAAGCCACCAAGTGCCATAATTAAAGGTATAATTTTCACACCGAGAGATCCGCTTTTTCTCTAGTTGTCATGCACTGTGTCCTTTATATACAAAAGAATATTATACTCGCCAAGGCACTAATAGAAGTCGCATCTAGTAAACAAAATGTATGATACAGGTACATGAGGGCCAGTATTTTGTCCATTCTTTGCGCACTCGTTTGTATGATTCACGTGGCAAGTATATATATATATATATATATATATATATATATATATATATATAGTGTGTGTGTGTGTGTGTGTGTGTGTGTGTGTGTGTAGCTTGGTGGCTGTGGCGTTGCCCTACTGAGCTGAAGGTCTTGGGTTCGATGCGTGCCGCGGCGGCCTCATTTCGATAGGAGGGAAACGCAGACACGGACGTGTACTTAGATTTAAGCGCCTCTTAAAGAACTCTGGTGAAAATAAATCGGGAGTAACCCCACAGTGGCGTACGTGCCACATAATGAGATCTTACTTAAGACGCACTGGTGGGCTAGTCGATTAGTCAGTATATGGAATATGGCAGTGCACTTAGAAACAAGGACGTAACACAGTATGAAGAACCACGAGCGCTATCAGTTTAATGCTGGATAAGCATACATAAACACATGTTTCAGCGCATCCGTGGAGCACTTTAGAGAAGAGAACGACAAATATCTTTTTTTTTACCACAATGGGAGCTAACAGTCATCATGCTACACGGAACTTCATACTCCGCGAGCCTTCATAGTGCACAAAATAGAAAGAAAGATGAAAGAAAAGTGAGTGAAACACACCATCTGATATTGCCCCGTTCATATACATAAAAACGTTTTATTCGTCACATGACGTCATCCTCGGAAAACTGTTGCACTCTTCCTTCCGCGTTGACAACTTAGCTGCATTTATATTGCCCCGTGCCAGTTTGTTTCTTACACGGCACACCACTGTCGTATTTTCCAGATTCAGCAGGGAAATTATTCGATGAGCTGAGATTTCAACGCGTAGGAAAAAGTGCATCAGGTACATCTCGGTCGCCTTATCCGGCAAAGAAAGAAGGTGTTTTTACGTATCCGAAGGCGGCATGCTGAGATGGTGTGTTTCATCTCGCTTTATTTCTGCTTTTTTTATTCGTTATATTTTGTGCACTATGAAGGCTTGTAAAGAATGAAGATTCTTATGGCATGATGGCTGTTAGTTCGTATTGGTGGTAAAAAATATCTGTGTCGTTCTCGACTCGGAAGTGTTCCACGCATGCGGTGGAACGCGTGTTTGTGTATGCTGTCGAGTTATTGCTGGGTCATCTTCATCATCATCATCACCATCATCATATATGATGATGATGATGATGACCCAGCAATAACTCGACAGTTGCAGTGCAACGCTCGTGGTTGTTCATTCTCTGCTGCGTTCTTGTTTCGAAGTGCACTGGCATATTTCATAATGAGATTTCTTTTTGTCCCGTAAGACCCCGCAAATCAATTTCTTTGATTTAAGTTCAACTTTTGAGTTTCGGAAACGTGTTCATACCGTCGACGGGCTAGCAAAGAATGTTTAGGCTCCTCACAGACCCGTATTCTATGTAGTTAAGCTAATCTTACTGTTCATTAAATTACGAGGTTGTGTGGGAAAATGCGATCAGAGGACGCCTTATACCGCAAATATCAAAAACAAACCACACAGAGTGTCAGTGGCGGGTGATTACATAGTGCGTGCCAGGAACAAGCCAGAAATGAGGTGCAACATACATACATAGGCTTCAAGACCTCAAGCTTATCCCCTAAAGACACACTAGTCTAAAAAACTCTTTTCCTTTTTTTTTCAGCTCGCGAGCGATACCCATTCTAGACTCTCATAGAGTTTGATACGTCGATGGCGGCTACATCGTTTGCACAGCTGTCTGAAATAATAGTCGTAGACCTTCTGTGTACAGACTCGAGAGCCCCGACGACATTTCGAGATAATGTTAGAACTAAGCATTTCATGGGGGTGAAAACCGCTTTTAACGCGTTGTTTTCAAGACAGACGGGGAGAGGTTACCAGCAGGATAGTGCCAGGCGGCTCTTCTGTGGTGCGTCGACGCTCTGATCCAGCACCAGTGTAAGGTCTCTCATGCACTGGTGCAGGCGTGCGCCGTTGGTGTTAAGGCACGCCGCATGCTTCAGGTATTCTGCGAGAGGCAACAGACATCACTCACTGTGACATTGCGTTTTCATGAATCAAAAAGACACGACATGGCAAGGACATGACAAAAAAAAAAGAATGCTGAAAAATAGGCAATGTTCCTTCGTGCTTCCATAGTGTAGCATCTCTGATCAACGCTTTTTCCGTGTGATTTAGTGGGCGAAGTTCTGAAAATGCGGAGATATATGTCTCGTGAAGCTGTGGATAGCATGGGCTCACGAAGCTGATGTCAAAAGACTTGAGAGGCAAAAGCTTGTAGAAATTTCAATTCGTTCACTAAAGAAGAAACAGATGGCGCTCTTGTGCACATAACGGAGGTTTTGTTTTGAAATACGCTCATACATGCCAATCGCTTCTTTCTGTAGTTACTCGGTTCTTGTAGACAAGAAAGCCGCACACTCAAAGTTTGGCGCACACCCCAAGTTTCTACAATAAAAATTTAGGTGCCCTCCAGGTTAATTGTGTACGCCCGTGATCACACTGCACGTTACAATTGTCTCCGAGTTTTCAGATGACAATCTGTCTTTTCTTCAGCGTATGTGCCGGGATAAACAAAGACATTAAAGAGAATGAACTCAAGACTCTATCACCTGCTACTATAGGCTGCTTAGGGACAACTAAAGAACATGAAAAAATTGTAGTAAATGTAAAATTCCTTAACATTACGTTAGGCATCGAAAGTTGTCTATGCATAAAACGTTCGTCATTCAGAATCGACTGCAATATACCAGGCAGCACCAAATTCACATAGCTTTTCTTTCGTAAGTGCTCATTGACGTTGGCCAGCTGGCTTCGGGAATGATCATGTCCAACATAGAGATTGGGTGAAATTTTGTTTTAGGAACAATTTCAGTGTACAACGTTTTTTCAATACCGGCCCAGATTTTTTCGGGTTAGTTGCTCTAGAGGATTAGTTTACACAATTTTAATGTGTCATCAATTCTGCTTACTTTCACCTGATGGGAGGTAGGGGTAGGGGTAGCGGATGTTCCCGCTATTGCCAAATTGAGAATGCTATACTTTTTGAAACTTTTTCCATGTTCTAAAGACAAATAAATTTTCGCTTCCATCAGTCAATAAAATTTGGCTTTTTCTTTAAATGCAACAAATTTTATTAAGTTAAATCGACAATTCGCGTCAAAGTATCCTTTCCAAAAGCACTTCAACAAAGCATGTGAAAGGGAACTCAAGTTAAGGTTTCCTCTTAATCGTAAACTGACACTAAATAAAAACATTGAGTCAGTTTCTTGGGAGATTTCTGGGCACTGCGCATATTTAGGTCCTTTTTGTACATAAGTAGTCCTGAAAAGTTGCCAGGTTTAATGTTTGCTTCTAATTAAATGTGATGCAACCATAGCCTGTTGAGTAATATTTAACTGGCCTCTGCAAGATAATGTCAAAATCTATGACGCCATGGGTAGCGGACGCGGTTGTCTTGGCTGCATACCTTAAATTTTCGTTGCTACGTTTCCACTCAGTCTCAAGGTGACATATCTGGTAATGCTGCAGTGTATTCTAACATTATGGCTAAATATATCACCTTCCGTGTATATTTGAAGCTACGACGATCTGGGTGTTTTAGATATTTTTTAAGTAAATGGGACAATCAGGCTGTTCTCGCTTACCGTAGAAAAGGGGGACGCAAGATGTTAATCATGACGTCATTTATGTGGCACTCTCAATATCAACCGGACCCAAACTCTACCCCGGCGTACGTGTCTTTCTTATTTCATGTATGTACTTTCTCGTGCCCCTTACATAATCTCACAACGACGCAGCGCTAACGCTGCACTCTGAGGTATATCGCGCCCTAATGCACGCAATTGAGTCGGACAAGATTACTTTTCGTCATTCGACGGACGGCCTCTCCCTCTCTTATCATTGAGCTTCCCCCACCTCTCTCTTTCTCTCTCTCTCTCTCTCTCCTCTCTCTAATGATGTGTGCCAAATGTTTTCCGGTGGCATACGTCATATATGTACAGTGTACCTGGCAGGAAGGCCCCAAGACACACAGTTTTCGAGAAAGAAAACTGCCTGAGAAAAACAATGACCAGTTCGTTATGGATTGTCCGTAGAATGTAATGTTCTGTATATATATCGACATGCAGGCTGTGGTCTACCGAGGTGCCCACAGCACCCCCGGTGGCAGTGTACAACGGTTACCCACCCTTTCCGCTCGGGCTGGTGGTGTTGCACTTGGCGTTGACCTCGTTGCGGATACCGTCGAGCAGAAGCATGACCATGCCCCGAGGGAACCGAGCGAGGCACTTGGTCGAATACGCCCGGGCACACTTCTCCGACGCTTTCTCCTTCCTGCACAAAACCGGAGAAGCGAACGCTTATTGGCTGGGGGTCCAAACTCTGTCTTGGAACAGTCCCAAGCGGGAGTTGATGGCACAAGCTTTATCAGCTGGCCCGCGTATAGTGCGGGAGATTGTATCTGTAAACGCCTAAGGGACGCCGAAAGATTCGACTTCCGAAGCTGCTGCTGCTTCTGCTGCTGCTACCGAGGTCGAAGAAGTGCGCTATCAACAGCAGAGCACTATCGATAGGTAGTCGGATGCAGAAGCAAGGAAATACGAGGGTTTGCTCTTGATGGTAGCCGAGATTTCTCTCGACAGCCCGCGTACGGCGATGCATCGGTTCTCACTCTCGCTGCGAATGTTGTGCCTTATGCGGAATCAAGAATTAACTTCCGCCTCTGCGTTCCAGAATTAAAGCAAAGGCCTCGTGCGGAAAGAAGCGAGCGAAAAGTTCCTGCAACGAGCAGTGCGAGCACTTTCCTGAAAGAGTCTCCGAACTGCGAGCAGCTCGGACGAGAACGGGCACGCAAAAGTGCGGAAAAGGCACCGCAGGGTTTTTTTTCTTGAATCCCGTTTCCGAGTGTTCCCCGATTGGCGCGCATCACGGAGCATCGGAAGAGGTTTTAAGTTGCGCACTTTCGCCGCGAATGACCAAAAGTCGCCGCAGCAAGGACCACCTATGCGGCTCCCTGTGCTGCCAATGTTATAATAAGAACGTTCCCAGAGTCTACCACCTCGAAAGTGCCGAAACGCATCTACGCTATAAAAAGGTTTATCAACCAGCCGACGTTAATACACCCTCCCGACTCCCCCTGTCAATAGTCTTCCGCCATGTCAACAGATTTCTCATCACACTTTGTCATCGATAATACCAGAAACTGACGCTCAAATTTGGCATGGCTCAGAGAGCGAATAGCTTTTGTGAAAAATCAGCTAAACTAGCAGGTAGATTTACAGTAGGCCTGCAAGTTTAGCGAAAGCGAGGGCGCAGGGAAAATCTGCCCATGGCTTTGTCGAAGGCTGTCTCATAAATGAGAAGCTTCGTTGTGCGCCTGCGCAGGGGGAAATTCATTAGAATATGCCAGAGATTGCTGATGTCACGTTCTGTGCTCGACCATGTGTGCCATGCTGTAATTACATTATTTTCTAGCGTACTTCTCAAGTTTACTAGCACTTAGTAACCGTGACGTTGGTGGACTCGTGCTGGCGCATAACTCATCTCGCCACATCCCGCGATATCTCGCGACAAAAACACATTGCAAATCATATTGACCGCAAAAAGTCGCATATTACCGCCCGTGCTGTTTATGTGTTTTCTTCCTCTGTCCCCGTCTTTTTTGCGGTCAAATTTGCAGTAAATACCAACTAGGCCAAACTGAAGTTCTTCTGAAAAACACATTGGTTTCGGAGTGACATTCTGCCAACTGCTGTCGCGAATAGAAGGAGCACTATCAAAAACACTAAACGAAATATACCGACATGAAGCCAAAATTGCAAATAAAAAAAATTGAGTCTGAGCGTGGCTGATAAACATCCGACGCGCGATGCTAAGTTATTTTTACGGAACGTTTATACGGTGTAGCGTAAACAAACGCTTGTATATGCATGCGCTTATTGTGTTTTTTGCTTCAACGGAGTCCTATTCTCGCTTGATTTTTTTCCCACAACCGTGCATCTGCGAAAGAAATCCAGCGTCTTCTCGCCTTCAGTGCAGCGCGGCGACAGGGGTCACGACGCTCTACGCCTAACAAATAAAGTCGGTTTCTTCCCCCCTATATGTGTATGAAAACCTGCTCTTAATGACTTTGAGCTCAAAACCAACGAAACAGCTCTGCGTGCATATGCCCCTTTTTTTTTCTAAAAAAATAAAACAAAGAATTGGCAAAGCTTTCCTACATAGAAACATTGAAGCTGTAAAATTAGCGAGCTGTTCACCGACAGTGCATTGCGAAAGTCTATCGTGTGCGAAATAATGGCACAGTAAACTTTCTTAGTATCGTGACCGGCTAGACAGACCTTCGTTTGTGACTATTGACGACAGCGGCAGTCGTTGGTCGCAGGAAGTGGGGAACACGCACTAGCTCTTTATGGAACCTTCGACACTGTCCACGCGTCCTTTGTGTATGTTTTATTTTGTACCGTATCGCCGCCTCCCCCCCCCCACCCCCGGCCCCGCGCAATATGGCGTAGCGGCTATGGTGTTGCGCAGCTGAGCCCGATGACGCTTTCGGTTTTGCAATGAGGGGGGGGGGGTGGGGAGAGGGGTGCTAAATGCTGAAACGTCCATGTCCCATGCATTGGGTGCACGTTAAAGAACCCGCGGCGGTGGAATTTAATCTGGAGCCCACCCGTATACAGCGTACCTCATAATTCTATCCTGCTACTGGCGCGCAAACCCCATGAATTCATTTTTGTGTTCCTCATCTTGTGCCTTCAGCACTGTTCTGCCCCCCGTAATATCCCCCCCCCCTTTCTTTTTTTTTCTCGTGATACCAAAAGTCAGAACGTCACCAACGCGCTCGCTTTACCTGAACGATCTGAACCTTCGTCAATGATGTGGCCAATTCGCCCGCGACATATGTCTTATTACTCGGGACGGGAATAACACAGTATTGAAATAACACAGTATTGTACACGAGTACCGCCGGCTGCCCTGGAATTCACGATGACTCATGAACAGCGGACGGAATTGAGAATCCGCGAGTGGCTGAATGCAGTTCTCCGACCGGTGCTCGTTGCTATCGTCCCTAAAAGGCTGCTTTGCTTTCCGAGCACACGTTCGCCTTATCAGAAGTCTGATGCTATCATTCACTCTTTCCGTTTTGGGGTTTCTTCACCTTCACCGTCACTGCTCTTATTTACAATACGCTCCACAATCTCTGTTGCCGAAGATTCGAGTGATCAGTCGCGGGCGGCTGCGACGGCGTGTCATTGGCGTGCTTACGGGCAGGACGTGACCAGCTGATCTTTGTTGGTGGGAATGACCGGCCCTCCTGCGAAGAGGATCAGGTCGGTGCCGCACTTCTCAAAGCTCTCGTTGGTGCAGCCGGCTGGTGTTTTCGTGGTTGGGCCTGCCAAGGCACAGCTGGCCAGCCCTGGCGAAACAAGCAACACAAAAAAAGGCCGTCAGCTTCGAAGTGGCTTAAATTCATCAGATGCTCTATCTGAGGAGAAGAACATGGTACCCTCTACGCCGTTTCCTAAATGTCACAGTGTTTCCTGCAAAAAAATATCGCAGTTACGTGTTTGTGTGTGTGACGTATTTTAATGGAAAATGGGAAAAGTACGGCGCCGTTACTGCCCCTCGTGCGAGGGCACCTCCACAGCGCTGTACGGGTGGGGTAGAGGGAGAAATAGTAAGAGAAAAAGATTGGGGGAGGGGTAGTTACGCAACCGACACTAGCTAGTATCTACGGCCGCTTCAAGCGTGATGGTCCAGCCAGCTTGGTAATGGTGGTTACTGGTGTGAATAGATACCTAGACTTCATATTTCTGGCTTCAAACGGTTTTGCGGCTTTGCCAACTGATCATTTTCAACAACGCGCATTGTTTTATAAATGCCACCGTTCCCACTGATATCGCCAGTGCTCAGAATGAGACAAGTTTAGGCACTGCTCGTACTTCCCATAGTAGTCAGACTATCGCAGCATCAGAATTCCCTGTAGTAGTCTTGGCAATAAACTGTATACGTAGAGTGCGCTTTTCGCATGCGAAGTCCCTTTCACATTTAGAACCTTCCTTGCTGACACCGTATTTTCCTCAAATTTTACTAGAGAACACTCCAAAACTACTGGTCTATGGGAGCTGCAGGCATGGTGGCTCGGCCAGCATTACAATGATGGCCAGTTATATGGGCGTGCTTAGACTTCCTGCTTCTGGCATCGAGCGGCTTTGTCAGTGTGCAGATTGATTATTTTCGACAAAGTCTTGCGATGTATATTATGAATCAATTCACGTGTGATTACGCACCTAGTCAGAGACTGATTGCTTTGGTGTGTTTAAATAAATACGAATGTCTGGAAATTTTATAAAGGTAAAGCGTAATAAAAAACGCCATAAGAACGTTTGTAGTCGCAAGCACTGAGATTAGACAAACGCGTTATTTTCACGGTTGCTGAAAGCAGCACCAGAGTTCTCTCTATTTATTTTTGTCGGAAGCTCTACGCTCTAAACTTTACACACACATTTGTACATCAAATGAACATATAGTGCAACGACACAGCATTGGCTCGTTGTTCTGTCTTCCTTTTCGATTAACATTAACGAATGAGTCTTTGGCTGGTACTGAAGTCAGTGATCTTGTTTGAGTTCGAAATGCGAAAACACCCGTGCACTCAGATTCAGGTATACGTTAAAGAACCCAAGGTGGTAGAAATTTCCGGAGTCCTCCACTACGGCGTGCCTCATAATCAGAAAGTGGTTTTGCCGCGTAAAGCCTCATAGTTTAATTTAATTTGTTTGAATTGTGACAGCAGTCACGCACAAGGTTCTGTGGTTACTGTCACTGTTTCCGCTGAAGCCTGCAGAATCAGAGAGGCGCTATATTATTTTCGAAAGAAATCGTCTGCTCTAAAATTTCTATATACGTAAGTCCTGGGTCAACCAAAAGTGGTCTCACCACTTTTGTGGTTTCACCAAAAGTGGCAATTGTGGTTTCACCCTTAAGGTCACGTGGCCTTTTGGATACGAAGGCTATAATGCATACGTTGTTTTATTACCGCTTTCTTCTTTTGGGGGCTGCAGGTACTCATTGCTCGGCGCAAATTGAGGCGTCAGCAAGTCTCGACGTAAGCACAGTTTTCGTGTTCTCGTATAGCTCATCACGCACGCGGAAAGGTGTGGACGTTTAGGCTGCGCTCAAAATACCACGTATACGAAAGAAATAATTCCTCGGATGGTCACGATTTACGGAAAACGCGACTCGACATTCTACAGGGAGCTTTCGCTGATGGCTTCCGCGTTTGCCTGGCACTCGTGGCGCGTGTTACGTTATGAGCGTAGTGCCAATGCCAGGCAGCGTTTCTCTCTTGTCGTTGCCTCCAAAACAGTCCTGGCGAGTTTCGGGATCGGAAGCTGGGAGAAAGTGCCACAAAGCTCAGTCGCGCCACGTGGCGCTGCCAAGAGTGAGGCCGTGCAGTCAAGGGCAGCGCACATCGTAAACGGCACAATTATGTCGTCGCGTAACACGCTGTAATTTCGTTTCTCTTCCGCGCCGCGTAACGAATGCTCCCCGGTTTACGCCCGCTGCACGTTGCTTCTTTCGTCTTTTCCTCAACATTCAGGTGCCCGACGACAGCTCGTGCTCGCATGCCCGCACACTTAAGTGCGTGCTGCACAGCACGAAAGCGACGCCACACCGCTGGTGTGGGACAGCACCATGGCCCGCACAAGCAGTCATTTTTCGAATGGTGCCGCCGCTTCTTCTTGGGGGAGGTGAGGGGGTGCCAAGCAATTCGTATATCCCAAATACCCTAGGCTATTCCTGTTAGCACGTGTCTCGTACTCTATCGCATCTATTTATTTATCTTTGGTTTCATACAGTTGTTTCAAGCGTTCTTTCTTTCTTTCTTTACTTTCTTTCTTTCTTAATTTTTTGTGTGTGATCGCCTAGGCCTTTTTATACCTTCCTGCGCGGTCACTGCACGCGTGCATTCATTCCTTCGTAACAGACGAGGCAGGTGTCTCGCAAACAAGCGAAGCTCTGATCGTTGCTCACGCGAAAATAATCGACTGCGAGCTGGTGCTGGCAACGTTCAAAGGCAATTGCGGGAAGGTAAGGACGACCGGTAATAAGCCGCGTAGCCTTTCCGTGCGCAGGTGGTGCTCTCAAACGCGCTGGTGTCGGCTACAGGCGTTGCCTTTCTGGCAATGCATGCTTCAGCAACACGTGCGTTTCCGTTTTCCAATGGGCCCTTCGATGGCGTAATTTTCGGCGACCCCGTGTGCGGCACACCAATGTCGCTCCGCAAAGTCGGGTGAGTGCCAAAGAAAATGCGACAATCGGTCTCACAATTACGTAGCAATATATTAAGCTTCCAAGTCTCTTGGCCACCAGTGTGGTCCCGTCTTATACACGACGTGGAATTAGGCGCGCGACCAGGCTACAGAGGGGTCGCCGGACGCAACAAGCTGCACGCTTCGTTCCTACATGGGGCGAACATCTTCTCTGCAACACTTCTGTGTTACATTCCTATCGAGAAGAGGTAGTAGCATTAAACCAGAAGCTGTTGTCCTTTCATCGTCATCGCCATCCACATCATCAGCCTACTTATTATACCCACTACAGGACGAAGGCCGGCCTCTCCCATCTAGCTCCTATCACCCTGCCACGTGCCAGCTGACACCGTGCGATGCCTGAAAAACGCTCTAATTGCATCGCATCACATATTTCCCTGCCACCCTCGACTGTGTCTCCGTTCCCTTGGAATTCATTCTGAAACTAATGGGTCAAAGTTTACACGCACGCGTATGTGTTTAGGTTGCTTGCGTGTCCCTCTTTCGCGTATTGCATGTGCCTCCCCCCTCTTCAGTATTCTCAAATAATCATCGACTCGACCCTCCCCTTTACCGAGTGGCGCACAACGCCCGCCTTCAAGTGAAAATACCCTACGCCTCTCAAGAACTGACGCGGAGTGGCGATGTATATAAGTGACCCCTGATGTCGTGGAGGGGAGCGGTCATCTACTTTTTTGAGTCGAGTGGAGTGCTGAGTGAAGGAACATTCTAAAATGCGCTGTTAATAAGATGTAAATTCGAAGGTTAGTCGGAGAGTCTCGGCTCTGGCAGCTTTGATTCCTTGAGGCAGTATGCAAGGCTTTATTGGCCGGTTGCTTGCTCCTAAGGTGAAGCGCTACGTGAGGCATGTGGTTGGAAGGAGCGTTCCATGTGTGCCGGCCAATCCGTGTGTGACGATGGCTAACGTGCCAAGAGCCTTGCTTGCGAATGGCGCCGGAGAACAGGTTAGTACGTATTCGAATATGTCCAAGACAGCAAATGACAGGACAGCCGCCTCCGTGGCTCCATTGATAATTGAATCGAAATGAAATGAATTTTATTCCCCCAAAAACTTTTAGGTTGAAGATAAAGGCAGAATCTAAAAACACGGCGTGCCTGACAAAGGTCCCTGCCATACAGTTGCGGCAGCACAGCGCAAACAGATCGCATTTCGTAAGGCGTCGCAAACGTCAGGCGTATAAATAGGTGGAGGACTCGGTTCCAACCGACGGCGAGTTGTCTGTACTTTCATTCTGTCTTTTGTTTCTCTGAATTGTACATATCAATATAACAAACATGATTACTGTCCCTTATGTTTCTCTTGGCTTTTTTATTGTTTGTTGCCTTTATATTGATGATTATACATTTGTGACGAGCAATGAGATACCTACCGTCCATATCACCTGTATGTTGCTATCGACATGCCGCGCGGATGCTTAGCTAAGCTTAGTCATGCTTAGTGGCAAATCGCAAGGACCATAGGCAAGGAACGCAGCATTAATGATACAATTGTAGTGAGATTTTATTGACGACTATCGGTATGCCGAGTACTGAAACAAGTTGTCGAGTGATTTATTAGTGTCTCAAAGGGCTCATAGCGAATAAATAAGAACGTAATTACTCATGCGTCACATAATGGCTGCCTGGTCCCAGTCAAGCTGCAATCGTGGCTTTCAGCCCAGCCGGCCTGTTTACCTATACCTGTTTGACCATCTCGTCGACCTCGTCACGTCTGTTCAACAAGAAAACCAGCTTAAACGAATATCGGTTGCACTTTTCCTTTATGTGAAATGTGCCTATAATCACACAACGCATGAAGCCATCCTTGATGCCCTAGAATATAATGTAATTGGTGGATGAATGTGGATACTGAGCTATCTATCCCAAAGATCCTTCCTTGTGCAAAGCGCAGATGGCCGAACCGCTGACATTTACACTCGCCGTGGCGTCCCGCAGGGCGGAGTTCTTAGCCCCACTTTGTTCAACCTTGCAATCTTTGGACTAGCCGATATTCTACCACATACAGTCAACATTTCCATATTATCTGACGACGTATGCATATGCGTCTCGACAGTTACACGTCCCCGGGCGCGTGCACGGCTCCGAAAAGTAATGATCCTGAGATTGTCGTAACTGCCGCTCAAGGCCTCAGCATTTCGACCGAGAAGTGCGCCTTAGTCGCCTTTACCCGCAAGACCATGACCTGGTACCCAATTTCTGCTGACCACCAAGCAATTTCATATCCAAAATCTCGCCAATTCCTAGGCGTTGTTCTCGACAGAGACCATTCATCGAGCCCCTACATCTTGTACTTGAAACTTGACGAAGAGGCTTACCTCTGTCGCCTATTTACTAGGGTTTTTTGGCGGGAAAACATGGGGCCCATCCGTGGCATCTATGCTTCAACCATACAGGATGCTCTTCCTAGGATACTTGCGATATAGCACACCAGAGCTGCAGAGTGCTAACAAAACTAACATCCGTGTCCAACAGAGCATTCAAGGCCAAGCCCATCGAACATGTCTGGGGCTACCTCGATGTGCTCCAACCATAGCAATGGAATGGAATGAAAAAACTTTACTGCTCTATATCTCAGAGAGATTGGCGGTGGGCCGGTGTCTTCGTGTCTTGAGTCCTGGCCGCTTCACAAGGTCGGCGCCCCTATTCCAGGGCACCCCTCAGTCAACCGTAGCAACAATTTCCGCCGCGAGAGAACACCCAATAACGACTTATACAGTTGTCGACGCATTCCGGGCACATGTTCGTCATATATCCCGAGTCCCTGACCACCATCATGTTTGCTTGCTTGAGAAAGACCCAAGGCCATGTTTTCTAGATCAGTTGCGGCTAATCAGCAGTCGTTGTCATTGAGATACTCGCCATCAACAAGAACGCCATCCCCTCTGTGGTACTTGAAGAAGCCTTCTTTCTACCTCTCTTTTCAAGGAATTGCGAAGAAGGCTAGCCTGGCCACCGCGGCTCTCAAGCAGATCACTTTGAATCTTTTGCAGTGTTCGCACGCTAACCGTATCCATGTTTACACGAACGATTCGGTCTCGGAAAAGTTCGACGGGCGCCATTGTTATTCCATCTCAATCGGTCCTCATCAAGTTTTGACACGTCGCGACATCTACAGATTCCGAACTGATCACTCTTCGCGCTGCTGTAAAACACATTGTGAAGAAAACCGCCTACCAGATGGGCAATACTTTGTGATTCGAAAGCAGCCCTCCAAAGCTTGCGAGGTTTACGACATGGTAATTAGTAACAGCTGCTGTCCCAAATCAACAAAATTTGTCATTGCACTTCTGAACGAAGACATGATATCATGTTTCAGTGGCTGCAGGGGCATTCTGGCATCGTTGGTAAACACCTCGCCGATGACGCCGCCGGACGTGCCCAGACTGGAGCACCAACACTCCTTATACCTTTATCGAGAGTAGACATTGCACGAGAGGTCCCCAATCTCGCTCGTACCATCACCTTGAGTTACTGGCATGCATCGCAAACCTCTAATCATCGATTATGCAGCCTCGACTCATCACTGAAACTGAAATTACCAGCAAACCTTTCCCGATTTGAGGCAACACTGCTGTGTCGGCTGTAGGTAGGAGTAGCATTCACTAACTCCTGCAACTATCGTATCGGAATGGCGGACTCACCGATGTGCGATAAGTGCAAGTGTGAGGAGACCATCAGTCATCTTCCATGGCTTCGATAACCAATGTCGGACTCTCCAGTGTATCCTTGAATAGACTGGACAATAGGCCGTATACAGAATCAAAGATCTTGGGAGCCTGGCCTCAGAGTTCATTAGCCCAGAAAGCCATTGGAGCGCTTTTTCATACCTGAAGGCAACATACTTTTTCAATTATGGGGTTTTACGTTCCAGAACCACGTTCTGGTTATGAGGCACGCCGTAGTGGAAGACTCCAGAAATTTCACTACCTGGGGTTCTTTAACGTGCACCTAAATCTAAGCACACGGGTGTTTTTGCAATTCGCCCCCGCCAAAATGCGGCCGCGGCAAAAGACTCGAGTGCCCGACTGTATACACACGCTGCACCTTGCATAGTGCACATGAAAGTGGGATATAGACTCATGTCATCTCTCTCTCTCTTTCTCTCTCTCTCTCTCTTTCGTTCCCTCTACCCTTCCCACAATGAAGGGTAGCAAACTGAACTCAGTCTGGTTAACCTCCCTGCGTTTCCTCCCTCCCTTCTCTTTCTGTTTCTCATTCTGCTCGATTGAAACTGGCTGAATAATCACCTGTATATTTATCCTTTTTATTGCAGCATAAAGCATAGAAAAAAATGGCGACCTTGCACATTACCGATATATTCAATAAAGTAAATAATTATCATTTAAAGTCAATACCATATTAGCGTGGCGAATTGTTCATACGCGCAAAACAGCCAATGTAATTACAGACTTCCCATGTAATCACGTTTCTTTTTCAGCATACAGCGTTGAAACGAATTGTTATCTTGCACAGTTGCTTAGGCTATAGCCACTTTTCCAAGGCCTGTGAGTGCGACAAAAAAAGGTTAACTCGTGTAACATCATCTGCACCAGTCATTCGATACAAGGAAAAGCCAATGCAGGAAACCCTTGCATTGCCTCCGCTGTAGCAAGAAAGCGCTTCGCTTACCGACAAGCTTCCTTTTCTTTCCTCTTTCATGTACGAACGCGGAAATCGGGTGCATTCGAAAGATAAACGCTCGTTCAGCTGCTCGAAATAAGGAAACCAGACGGCCTCGCAACATCCAGAGGAGCTGGCGAACTACACATTCTCCTCTTTGGAAATTGCTTCTTATGCGTGCCCGTCTCGGCAAACCGCGATAGCTCTGATGACCCTGGATGGGGCACCAGTGGGCGACTTTAACAGGGAGCTTTAACTCGAGAAGAGCACCTACTTCTGTACATAAATGCATGTGAAACGCAGGAATGATGTCTGATTAGACAGCCGCGAGACTGACTTGAATTAACTTTGTTGTATTTGGGAAAGGAAGTTAAATTCTAGCAGCTGTGGTAAAGAAAATTTTGATTCATGACCCTGGCTTTCTACAGAACTTGCCGAACACCAGTAAGTTAAAGAAATAGAAGTCCGAGGTTTTTAGATCCATAACTCTGTGCCAAAAATAGACTAGGCCGTTCTGTAAACTGCATGTCAGAGCACGTGAGACGGACAAACTTGATATTTGCTTTGATAGCTTAAGTGCAACTGTCGCAATGTTTACTAAAGTTTTGAAAAATGTCTAACTCGCCAGTTAGTTGCGCATTTCACAGAAGTGTATATTGCATCAATTTTCTTCTGCGTTCGATGTACGATTAGGCGCAGCTCGCAGAAGCCGTATATCGTTTTTTTACGGGTTACAGAGATGTAAACTTGATACGGGAATTTTTATAAACGTAGCAATTTTCACCGTTGTTTCTGAAGACTTGATGGCACCAATAGGTAATCCACTTCCTGCTGTTCATAGATTTTCACTTCATTTAAATGCAACAATTTATTCAAAATACATGCAATGTTCGCAGACACCGTTGCCTACGTTCCCATGTATTTAGATAGGAGCTCCTGAGCTAAATCTTTTTCTTAAAGACCGTAGGCTGCATTTTCCACAAATATAAAAAATTGACGTGGCCTACCCGCATATACTGAGCCGAACCGCAGTTGTGGCGCCATCTTTATGCCGACCACTAAAATGCCTCAAGATGTGCGCCGTCTATTGACCGCTTCCCTGCCGGCAAAAGGCATCTAAACGAAATGCAGCAGAAGCGTTCAATGGGGGCAATCAGTTTCGATTATTAAACGAGCACGCCTAGGCTACCACTGTTCATCTTTGTTACTCGCAAAATTATGTAATCACGTGTCGCTTTGAGTACGGAGTTTAGGGTTGCTCACCTGCTTTTTTATTTTCTTATTTCACTTATTTTTTTTCACGGGATTTAATTAACGCTTGTCGGGCGCACCACGAAATATGTTGTCATTGTTTACATTTTGCATGATCCATTCTCTTCTTTTCTGTGCTTTTATTTATTGTTGAGTTGGTTGGCGAACATCGCATGATAGATGTTGCGTGCATGTATGCGCCCTAAACTTGATGAACCATAGTGTGCTGTATGACAAAGCGCCTATGCTTAACATAGTTTTCCTCGACTTTCAAGTATTGCTTGCTATTTTTTTCGAGTAATCGCTAAAGTTTTATCTTCTGCCCTTGGTAAGGAGCCGAATTAAATACGCATAGTAGAAACCGCTTTTTTCATTTGTTCCTGTTTGCGCTTATTTCATCTGTGTACCATCCGCACATGTTCGTTTCGTACACGGCAGCCCTCTTTCACCCTCTGTGTCTGTATACGCGGATTATATTATCGGGGTTCCATTCTGATCTGTGCCCTCATACAGCTCGAACCCAATCGGAACTCCATATACTTCTTCAAATTTATACTGCGTATACTCTGCGTATTATACTCTGCGTATACTGCATTGTGTCGCCTGTTCTCGCTTTAGTATACTTATTCCTTCCGGAGACCCCTTGTATTGCACGTCACATTCAATCCTATTTAAAAAGGAGCATGGAATCGATTACTTGAAACATTCATTCCGGACATTAAAAGGAAGCCTTAGTTCGAGGTCAGCTCCAACGCCGCCTATTCAAATACATGCAAAACGCAAACCTTCTTTTCTGAGACTACCCATGGGGCAATTTGATTGAAATCTGTTGCACTTGAAATAGAAAGTTAGATTCTAGTGACTTTATCAAGTGGAATTTCCATTTAAAGTCTAGAATTATTTGCAAAAGTTTCTTAGCAAGTGTCTGAAAGTGGTATGTTTCAAGAAAAATAAAAGCACGAAGTTTCATCAGTATCAACATCATTAATATTCCCATCATCATCATCAGAGTATATTTATGTCCACTGCAGTGCGAAGGCCTCTCCCAACGATCTCCACTTACACCTGTCTTGCGCTTGGTTATTCCAACTTGCGCCTTCAAGTTTCCCGATTTCATCCCCCCAACCTAAATTCACCCCGCCTCGACTGAGCTTCTCTTCCATTGCCACCGATCCCGTAACCACCAGTTATCTGACCTACGCATTACATGGCAGCCTAGCTCCATTTTTTCCCTTAATGGCAGCTGGAATATCGGCTATCCCCGTTTGCTCTCTGATCAACACCGCTCTCTCCCCGCCTCTTAAGGTTACGCGCAACATCTTTAGTTCCATCGGTGCTTGCGCGGTTTTTAACTTGTTCTCGAGCTTCTTTGTTAACCTACTAGATTTTTTCCTATGTGGTAACATCTGGAGAATGCGATAATCGCGCACATTTCTTTTTAACTACACTGGTAAACTCGCAGCCAGGATTTGTTAATGCCTGCTGTATGCACTCCTACCCATTTTTTATTCTTATGTAAATTTTCTCCTCATGGTCAGAGTCCCCTGTGAGTAATTTACTTAGATAAACGTACTCCTGCACAGACTCAAGAGGTTGACAGGTGATCATGAATTCTTGTTCCTTTCCCGGACTGTTGAACATTAACTTTGTGTTCCGCACATTTCCTCGGTTAAGGTCCTCAATCATTTGTTGCAACATCCCCAGTGTTGCTTAACCAGACAATGTCATCTGCAAATCGAAAGTTGTTGAGGTATTGGCCGTTGATCCTCACTTCCAAACCAAAAGAGTCCAACAGCTTGAACATTCCTTCTAACATGCAGTAAGTAGCACTGGAGATATTGTGCCTCCTTGGCTGACCCCAAACTTGATAGGTAATTTTCTGCTCTTGTGGAAAAACAAGGTAGCTGTGGAATCTCTGTGTATCTTCCACGATATTCACGTATGGCCCCTACACTTCTTGATTATGCAGTGCTTCCATGATTGCTGGTATCTCTACTGAATCAAATGTGTTTTCATATTCTGTGAAAAGTATATAGAGGGGTTGATTGTGCTCCGCAAATTTCTCAAATTATAACGTAACTCTGCACCGCAGTTTAGTGTGCCGTTTTATGAACTGCTTCTGTTAGATAATCTAAAGCGGACAATCTTTGTATGTGAATTTACAGTCTACGTGAAATCGTTAATACGTCTATTAAGCTATTTCAAAAATGTAATTGAGAAAACTTCCGTACTATTGAGAGGCGTGTGTATTACATTAATTTTGTCCACTTTAGGTGCAATATTAGCTGCAGTTTAAGAAATTGCGATAGCCTTTTTCATTGTTCAGTTACTTATTTGTAAACTTGATTGCTTTTTTAAATACTGCAATTTTTAAAAATTTTATCAAAAAGCTTGACGGCTTAAATAACTATTTCGCTTGCTTCAATCACTATATTTCAACTTTTCTTTTTAAATGCAGCAAACCTCATCAAATTTGAAGCCGTAGTTGCCA
The DNA here is from genome assembly GCF_038994185.2 of Dermacentor albipictus. NCBI lineage: Eukaryota > Metazoa > Arthropoda > Arachnida > Ixodida > Ixodidae > Dermacentor > Dermacentor albipictus. The sequence goes on along the minus strand of NC_091827.1, from coordinate 57,095,329 downwards.
GGAAAAACACGTTCTCAGTTCCCATGTATTTAGACAGGAGCTCCCGATGTAAAGTTTCCGCTTAAGTCACGTGCATGCGGAACTGTACGGAAGTAGTTTAGGCAGCTTCTTCCCGTCAGTTTTCGAGGAGATGGACTATAATTTGATCTAGTTAAGCCACCGTGCAGTCACCGACGATGAGACACAGCCGTGAAATTTCATAATGCACCAGCCACGCTCCGATCGACTTCATAAAGCTGCATGTTCATCTCTTTCTTTGGCGATCAAATCGGCTTTCACCACAACAAGTTTAACGAGACTGTTACTTTGTCAACTTACATGCAGATGCGGCCTTAATTACATATCCGAGGTATGTAAGCAAAAATTACCTTTTTCTTTTCCCATTCGTGACATATACCACATATGTAATAAGAACCGCGACTACCTACATGTGGCAATATCTGTTTTCTTTAACATGACAATATAGGAGAGGTTGGCGCTTTTCGTTGGCACGGACTGTTCCTCGCCCGTGACAAATGAAACAAAATCACAAAAATCCCAAAAGAAAGAAACACGAAATATGGTCAAGCAGCACGAACGAATTGCCGTACGCGATTTCGCAAAGCCACCTAATGTAGAACAGGAGCGCACCTAAGCATGCGCAAACGTGTATACACACGAACGGTTCTATAAATAAACAAAGGTGCCTGAAATTCTGTTTTCAAGTAGGCCCCCCCACGTCCCCAGGGGCACATGGACTTGTTTATACGAATATCAAGATGCGCCACCAGCGCGTTTGCTATTTTACAGTGAATCTGTATACCTCTACCCCCGCCCCCTTACTGCATTTGTCGTGTCCGCGGTCAAAAGCTCAGCCAATCACAGCGAGAGGTGGGCGCCGCTGTGTTGCTTGCAGCACCACCAGACGGCGCTCGCCTCCGCGCATCGGCGGCGGTGGTGGCGCCGGCCGTGCGGGCAAAAGAAAAAAAGGAACCAGAAATTCGCCTTCGTGCATACCGTTCGCCGCAGGCCTCTCTCGGTAAAAATTACGGTTGCATAAGCTGCAGTTGCCGGCAATCGGCAACTATAGCATACGAACCAGGGAGACATGTAACTACAGTTTCATATGTATAAGAGTAATTTGCCTGGCATCTGATTTGATTTGTGTTCTGACAGCGCTGTGGAAAAACCGCGCATAGTTAGGACTCCCGAACAACAGCGTGAACACGTTGAGCAGCAACGGGAACAGCAAGGTCAATATGCGCAACGGCGTCGTGCTAAGGCCAAGTAGGACACAGCGGTTCCTGCCAAAAGCCCCGCACAGTTAAGACGCCTGAAGAGCAGCGCGAATACGATGAGCAACGAAAGGAACAACCACGTCAGCATGCGCGACGGCGTCGTGCTCAGGCTCGGCAGGACCCAGTTCGAGGTTACGTCGCATTGATCTATCGGATCAGGTGATACCACAGCTTCGCTGGCCAACCACCTTCAGAGTGTGTATTGCAGCCCATTTTTAACTCTCTTTTTGGTTTGATCTTCTTTAACCGTGCATTTACTTGCTAAGTTATATAAATTTGCTTGTGTGTTATTTTATGTAAAAACGGGAAACTTTCATCATTCCTCACCTTTTTTAGAATTTTTTTACTTGCACGTAAAAAAAAGTAAGCTAACAGAAACTGACGGTATGCTACTTGTGCACATCGCATTTCTTTATTTAAGCCTTTTATGATATTCGTGAACAGAAATGTCTCTTTATGAAAGCTAAATGCTGTCTATTCCAATAGGAGACGCGATAGTTCGTAATCTTTGAACATAGACAGAAAATATATTTGTAAGGACAAATGCAACTCAATCACTCTACCAAAAACGCTTGCTGTACCTGATGTTCATTTTAGGGATAGCAGTCAGGTGTGCAGTTACAAACAATTGTCGCAGTATCTACTCAATAAGTTAACGCCTCTTACGTCATACATATGCCAATTTCGCTAAATAACGGCCGTGTGTATTTATTTGGCAGTCTAGGTCTTCGTTCTATAAGCACAAGTTTTCGAGTGATATATGCGTCCACATAAAAACGTACTTCCTAGCGAGTAATGTCAATAGCTGTTTGTGTATCTTATTAATGTATTTAAGACCACAGACCTTGGAAGTCGTTGCTGAACCTTCATATAGAGAAATACTGTTGCCTTTGGCAACGTTCCCGAAGGGAAATGAATTCATCTGGTTCAGATTATTTCATATAAATGAATGGGTTCAGTTCAAATAGCACCAAATTCAATTAGACATTGAATAATTCCGAAGAAGGTCCGATATTCTTACGTTCTTTTTTGCCTGTTCTCTCTTTCACTCACTAGTCTATTTCCTTAGCCACCAACTCACCGGAAAAGAACTGCTGCTTTTCGTAGTAGTGGTCAAATTTTCATCCTTCTATCCGATTTCCAAACATAATCTCATTCTTACGTGCTGTTTACTTCGGTTAAAGTTAATGCAGTGGTTGAGTTGGCGAACGTAGCTTTGTAGCAGTTATACTTTATTTATGTTATCTCTTTCAGCTCATCGTGCTGTAAATCGAATCACTAATGGATGACTTTCTCCTCACTCTTCATACGAATTCTTAAATATTAATGGACCAGCCTAATTCAATTTTGCCCTGCATTCGAAGAAGGGATAGTCCGAGCTACCGACATTTTCCCGCTGCAAATTCGCCAAGCATTCCATTCGCTTTGCTCGAACTAAGCTCAAGTCAATCAATCATGTCAAGGGCAAACAACAAAAAAACGCGACCGACGACGTTCCTCTTGTGTCATTTCTCTTCATCGCGTGCTGCTTTTCTTTTCACATTTTCCTTCATCTCCTTCGTAGTTGCAAAAGGAAAATACCAGAACACCAGCAGCGGCTGTAGTATGCTTCAAGCCTCTGCAGGAACATGGCCGCATTAATGAGTCTTTCCACAATGCGATGCGCATTCTAGCACGTAATAGCCAAAGCGCAACAATGGACTATCCTTTGTCAAGGATGTGCGGTTCGAGCAACTCTCAGGCGAGTGGACAACAGCAACATAATAAATAGAGGTAGTATATGCGCTGGTAAAAGTTATTTAAGAAACAGGAACCTCAGAAAATTATTACAGATTTATAACTCTTATTTAAGCATGCATGTCTATGTTTGTTACACACGTAGCAATTACACATAGCCGATGATGAATGACCATATTGAATCGTCTATAGGTTTCCTTTCTTTGTATCTTCTTTTACAGTGACTGACCTTAACTTGAATCGTGACTCGTTTTGTGAGAATGAGAGTTTGTGAAATTTTTTGCTTGAACTCCAACTATTAGTTCTGCCTATCTGACATCTTTCCAAGGCTTTATTCTTCACTTACAGCGTTTCTTTTCATGACAGCGGCAGCTGTTATGGGTTCGCTGCCCAAGTCGTTTTGATGTCCGCTGCAAGTGCAAGTGTAAACTATGCAATGTGCAAATGTGTGTGAGATGTGCGAGTGTAACACTGCGCCAGCATCTATGCCCTCCATTATGAGGGCAACATTACCATTCTTTTCCTTAATTTTTAAATCACGGGTTGGAGCAGAATACCAGCCAGCGTCTCAGAGAGGATAAGACACCTCCTTCAGTACATTTAATATATAATCAATCGATGCCACGAGGCGCTTACGGCTTGCACCCAGCTACACAGAAACAAGAAAACAGCCGACCAATCAAGCGAAGCAGAGACCACTACCCCATATATGTCCAACTCGGAATACTCTCATGCGACCGCACTCCTCGATTCGGGCATGTGTGTTCGGGCCAAATTATCAGGAAATAACCAGCAGGCAGGCGACGGAGACCGCGATAAGGGAGCGCAGGAAAACGTAGCGAACCGCCTGACTGCTCGTAATTGGTGGACGTAGGCACGCCGCAATTTCCTTCCGCAAACTACTTCCTGTTCCCCGGTCGCCCACGAAGGAAGAGTCCACGCGCCCACTGACATGCATCGAGGACAACCTGGGAGCGCTTGGGCGGGGCAGCGGTCAGTCTTGAATGTCGTGCTCATTTTCTCTGGAGTAGATCATGACATGAAAGTCAAACAATGTAATCGGACAGGTTGGTTCAAACTTGTAGCTAAATCACCGTATATTTGACTCGGGCACGCACTCGCTGGTGCATGTTCCTCGCGTATTTGTCAGTTTTGCGCCATCTCTAAGCATGGATGGAAATACGAGGTGCAGATTTGTCGCGATTCAATTTTCTTGAATGTTAATTGGTCTCTTCCGGAGCGTCTTGCTAGGTTAATTTTGAAAGGAGAGGTGACATGCTACTTCGGACTTTTCATTTCTTGCATTAAGTTGAGATCCACGGACAGCTGTTTCTGATTTACGTATATTCAAATCAGCAATTTTGTAGCCCTTTCTATGTGCTAGTCAAGGCGCCTAGCGTCCTGGCGAGCAATATAACGATGAGCTGCATTTGCAGAGCGTGAAGTTTATTTTGGACTGAGAATAAATAACATCGCACCTGTTGTCAATAAATTCATATTGCAATATTATGAGTGATCGCGACAATGAATGGACTGCCCAGAAATAATTGTAAACTGCATTTTTTTGTCCCTGAAAATAAAATAGCTCCTCTTAGGATTCACGTATTTCTCCTGAAGAAGCGCACACATGCAGACAGTGGAAATAAATTAAGAAAAAAAGCGATACTTCCCATCTTTAAAAAAAATTCAATTATCGGGTTTTACGTGCCAAAACCACTTTCTGATTATGAGGCACACCGTAGTGGGAGTACTCCGGAAATTTCGACCACCTGGGGTTCATTAACGTGCACCTAAATCTAAGTACAGGGGTGTTCTCGCATTTCGCCCCCATCAAATTGCGGCCGCCGTGGCCGGCAACTTCGCATCTTTCGTGCTGCCAAAAAGCATGAGGAGTTTCACGAATTGGCGATCTGTCCACTCGTCCAATATTATCACTAGTTAAACGAATTTTCCTTTTTTTGGATAAGAATTACAAAAGTGCAACTTACTGAGTACGACCTTATCATGCGTGACCCTGGCTCACTGAGAAATCAAATCACTGCTAGCTGTTGTTGAGTGCGGAGATGAAATTGACGCAGCCGTCAGTTCGCAAGATGACTGGATTGTTACCTTCAAACGATAGACAAGCTTGCCAGTAAGCATAAAAAAGCGTGCGCGATGCGTACGCTGATTCACTTGACGTAATTTATCTTTACTGCCACCTGGCAGTCGAACACGACCTGATACCTTCTTGCTTATGTGACAAATAGACAGCCACGAAGCAGTGATACGCGAATCTTTACTTTTCAGGTTGACCACGGCGGCCGCATTTCGATGGGGGCGAAATGCGAAAACACCCGTGTACTCAGACTTAGGCGCACGTTAAAGAACGCCAGGTGGTCCAAGTTTCCAGAGTCCGCCACTATAGCATGCCTCACAATCAAATCGGGATTTCGGAATGTAAAGCCCCAAAATCGAATTTTAAAACTATTCAGTTCGTTTTGTAGGGTTCACCACTTGGCGTCAGGTTAGACCACTTGCCACTTCTTTCAGGTAAGGTCCATGTCTTTACTGACATTCTCCAAATATGAGTGTGCGAATTTAAACCAGCGTTTTTGGAGCTCACCCAATTTAAGCAGTTCCCCCCATTGTCAGCTAGGAACAAACAAAAAAAGTCGCAGTTTCGTCCCAAAGGCGAACCACTGATTGCGATAGCAAATTAGCAGGCAGCCATGCGAAGAAAGGATAGCACTTTTTATCGGCCATATCAACTCATAAACATTCGCTTGCTAACTAAACTAACAAGCTAGTTGTCAGAGCGCAAGATGAAGACATTACACTCGATGAACGCGGACACTCGCTGTCGAAACGCTGGTGAGAGCAAGCGCGGCAGCAGCAGCGAGCGAAGTGACCTTGGTGCTTTTTTCCGTTAGTAATAAACATTTCCGCACCCAGTTATTCAAAAATGGCGTTTGAAGTAATGTTTCGCCTGACCGAACGAACTTGATTTTCCTTCTTAGTATTCGTTTTAAACTTAGTCTTGCAATTAGGCTGAGCTTTATTTTTTTTTTCGTGAATGGACAAATCGGCAAACGCGTATGGATTAGGAGCGACACAGCCAACTATTTCATCGTTTGGAAAGCAAAATACACAACTACGCAGTGAGAGCAATCACACCGCCTCTCTCCCTCCCCAACCCCTTCCTCTAAGAGGACCCGCCGCCGCACCCCTGAGTTGGTTTGACGCGAGCTTCGGCGATCGTGCTCGCGTTTCGGAGGCACCGACATGCGAAAGCTGTCGCGCACAGGGGTTCAGGTGCACGGTAAAAAAAATCAATATACACTCCCGCACTACAGCATGCCTCATAATCATATTGTGGTTACAGCTCATACAACAGCAGAAACTATTTTTTTACACTCCAGGGCACCCACTGCGATGCCTCAGTATCTATGACGTTTGAGCGCGAGATTCCAGTCTTGATTCCCGTCCTTAGCGGCCACATTTCGATGCAGCTGAAGTACAAGAACGCACGCTCCACTTCGATTTGGGGATACGTTAAAGATTTTCAGACGGTGAAAAATTGATCACGAGCCTTCCACATGCATAGTCGTCTTTTATATGCTACTGTTGCTTTGGGACATTAAGTAAACCACATAAATTGAATCAATCAATCAAACGAGGAAACCTACATCAAGGATGAGCTCCGCATAGTCTAGTGCAGGGGTGGCCAAAATTGTGGCTCTTCTTGCGTTTGCTCGCAGCCGGTTGTTCAGGCCAGGCAGTCACTGTCTGTCCGGACCTAATGGACGCAATTTTATATTAGAAGTGTTTGCCGATCTATAGGAAACAAGCCTATCCAAATGCAGTTCTCTAAAACTAGGTCAGTGTTTCTAAGCAGAAAGGAGTAGTCAAGAGTCAGTCCGTTCGAATGTAAGGTTTGGAACTCGCCACCTTCTCTGTAGCTCTAGACCAGTGTGGCGAGGTCTTGTGTTTCTCCTTGAACGTCTCTGACCAGTCAGTCTTGGTCTAGTGTTCTTGATCAAGTCAAGCCAGGAATAAAGTGACATACAATGGCGTAGCCTCTGCTAGAAAGTGTCAAGTGTCAAACGCGGCTGGTGCTCGCGATATGCTTAGTGTGGTTTGAGCACACGTCGCGTGATCGCCGACAGTAACACATAGATGTGCATGCAACTGCATTAAATTAGGGTCTCAGCGCCAGGTTCTTCTGCAGAGAGTACAGGAATGAGAGCGGCGACAACTTGGAGAAAAGTCAACTCTAACTTACCAACCACTTCAGTCACTAAAGAATCCTACAGCTCTTAACTATATAAACGGGAGGCTAAAGAACTAGGTAGAAGTGTCAGCGCTAACGATAGGCAAATTTGAGGACTTAAAAGCACTATCATCATAGGTTTTCTTGCCACACCAATTTACGAAATGAGTATGCCGTTCCACTGCTCTATGTGTTCTGCCATCCTCACTCTAACGTCCCTCTTATACTTGATTTAGCCAATATATTCAGTCAAAAAAGGGCTATCTCGGACCGGTTGGTACATGTTGCATTCGTTTCATGCAATAATTCAGTCTGCAAAAGCAACTAATGGCCCAATTACATCTTTGACTATCTACGCCTTGACTATCTAAACTAGTGCATGCGTGGTATGCATACTGAAGTGTCACACGTTTTATGCGCCAGTTGAAAATATTGAGCACGCACAATCAATCGTTTCGCAATTACTAAAATGAAATATAAAATAACGGCTGTCCGAACGTTACGTGGGACTTCCCCTTAAGGAAATCCTTCTTTTTTGTTTGTGCTAATGTTATGCAAACTAACGCTGTCGACAGTGATGTTTGTACAAATTATTGCAAATGACACTTACATTAACGCAAATGTAACGCTAATGAGGTTACACCCAGTCGCATAAACCGAGTGGCCCAAGGTTCCCGTTGGGGCTTGTACTCAGTGGTAAAAACTGTCGACTGCTTGGCAAAACAGCAGCCACAAAGTAGAAGGAAGAAAAAGCTTCGCTTTAAGAACTGTACGGGAACTTATATTACTAGCGGCTGCTTACACTGTACGAACACGTGCTTTCAAGACAACGCTAAGCCTATAATTTCTGTGATGGAGTTCCTTACCGCTTGGCCCATAGTCGCCTTCAGGAGTATAGCATGTTCCACAATGTTCTGCACCGGGCATGTATTACGTGAAGTGCGTATCAACGCGAGCTACATTGAATTAAACTACTCTGTGGCAAAACGGAGCTGCTAATGGTGACTCGCAGCTCCCAGAAGTACACTCAACGTACGTAGCATTGACATGCTGAAGTAAAAATAAAAGCGACCATGATTACTCATTCCATCTTCTTAAGCCTAACATTTCTGAGATTCTATCTTCTACACGCTTGTTTAGTGCAACCACATTTACCCTTTCTTTTTCTTTTATACGCTACCCTTGCGCACACGAGGAAAATAGTTCGGAACAGCATACGCCTAAATTATTCGCAGCTTCTAGAGTAAAAGGCGAGCCTGGGCGCGTGAGGTTAGGCTTAACAGCGACCACTGATCGCAGTCCCGTACAACCGTTTGGCACGAATAAGTAAATGGCTTATACCTCCCCGTAACTATAGGCATAACTCGGTCATCGCACAGTCGCTCACCAACGATTAGAAGAGACGTAACGGCAAGCATCTTCGTTACTGAAGTCCCGGTCGCTCCTCCTCCAATTGAAAGTCGCTAAGCGGCGGTGAAGCGAAGCGCGAGACTTGAGCGGCGACGATACTCAGCCAATATCCAGCACCGAACACCTCTGCTGCTTGGCGATCGAGAGCACTCTCCAAACAAGACCACCGGGTTCCCGAAAAAAAGGATAGCGAGACGACCAGCGCGGCTTTTTATAACCTACAAGGAACATAACGGCACAAATCGGAGAAGCGGTAGCTCGAGGAGAAAGATTGGGAGGGGAAAGAGGGAGGAAGGTGATTCTCTCGAGTAGGCGTGGGCAGCTTTGCACAGGCTGCCTATACAAGAAGCAGAAAAAGAACTAGACAATCGGGGCCACCAACCCCACCTGTCGCACCCCCTCTTGTCGGACAAGAACAAAAAAAAAATGAACAGCACGCTCGCGCTTCTTTCCACGCCCAAAGGCTTCGGTCGCTCTATGCCTTTGAGCGAGCAATCTCACTGTGCCTTTCCTAGCACTTTATTTTTGATTAGTTCCTCTTTTTTTGTGTTTTATCATTCGCCAGAAGACGCTCCGAGGGAGCAAGCTGGGCAGGGGGCGCAACATCAGAAGCAGCAGAAGCGAGCGGAGCCGCCGCAGACTCGGCTAGCGGTTTCTTTCAAAGCCGGCGTCGCTTCCTCGTGCGAGGAAATGAGCGGGCTTCTGCAAGCCACCGGACGGGTCGGTGAAAGTGGAACAGCGTCTGCGGCGGGTGGTTGCCTGCGAGATCGCGGCTCGGCGTCGTGGGCAGGGTGGGCCAGACGGGCGGGTCGCCGAGCGAGGCGAGGCGAACCAGCGTGCGCGCCGGCGTCGCGAGAACAGCTCGGCGCGCGTAAAAACACGTATGCGCGGCGTCGATGGCCGGGCGACGAGGTCAACGTGCAAACGGACAAAAAAAATAAATAAATGCCACCGCCGTTTCGTTTTTGCCTTCTCGCAGCCTGCGTCTGTCTGCGCACTTCGGCACCGCAGCATCGCAGCATCGCAGCATCGTCCCTTGTGAGAGGCGCGTAGCCAAGGGTAAGGGAGTCGGCGAGACGAAAACGCGGAGAGGTTTGTCTTTGTGTCAAAGCGCCACGCGAAATTGCAGTAATCTCGGTGAGCAGGCTGGAACCGCCACCCTGGATCAGCAGTAGGCCCGAAAGCAAGCACCTCTCGCGCTTCCATTGTCGACGCTGATCAAATTCCGTCATGTCGGCGTTTCGAGCCAATAGCAGACGGTGCAGCCGCCTTGTCGAGCCAATCACATATGACAAGCTGGCGCATTCCACGATAAGGCGGAATTGGAAGTGCCTTGATTGGCACTCCTGAAATTAAATTCTACTTATTTCGTGGTGTTAGGTGTGGCTGATGGCAACATACAGTTTAATGATAAGATTATAGGGAGGAGGTAACATATAGTTTAGTGATAAGGTTACTGGCAGGAGGAGGAGGCGCAGGAGAGGAAAAAAACATTTAATTTAAAAGAAAGTCAAGCAGGTATCTTTCGATGTGCACGGGTCACAGTCCAGGTCCAGGGCACAGTCCAGGGCTCCTGCAGCTCTTGCTGTCCCCGGGCCCACCGCACCAGTTGATGCTGGTCACGAGAGTCCGAGTTAGTCAGCACGGTCTCCCACTGCTCGGGTGTGTGGTCGGGCGTTTGCGGGGCTGCCTTTATGTTGGGGTGCGCCCATGTGGTATGGTATAGGTAGGCATAGTCATTACAAAGGGAACATTTGTACGAGTATAGCGAAGGGTGTAAATTACAGGGAAACTTCTTTCAACGACCGTATGAATCATGGGTAGTGTTTTGATACCCCAAGGATTTTGATTGGCTTCCTTCAGAGCAGGATTGGTTTCCTGCTGGCTCACCCATTCATCCTTCTGGTTCAGCTATTTCGCTTGTTAGCACAGTCGAGCACAGTCGAGTGTTTTATGTATGCAGCTCACTCATTATGTCAAATGATTTTCAGTGCATGATAGGTTTCCGCAATAATTTATGTGTGCTGCTGAATTACATACCATTTTTGCCGTGACAATCACAGTGATCGATTATTTTTCTAATTCGCCAGTTCCTTATAATTCTGGTGTCCCGAAAACAGCACGGGGTTAGAAATACCAAGGCTCTATGTGGTGCAGTCCTTGCCATACAAGTTTACGATTCCAGATTAGGGTATAATGTAAAACAATTTAGTGAGGTTCATCGAAGCCAAAATTATGAAGTTTGGGAAACCACACGTCTAAATAACACATGCGGTAAACGATGCGAAAGATGTGCTATCGTAATTCTATCGATATTTTTTCAAGTGCAAAACAAGTTAACGGCGTCAAGACGTTAAGTTGGGCCAATTGGTTAGTATTCATTGTAAGGCTCGTAACAGCGCAACACAAGACACGGACAAAAAGAAGGTAAAAACGATGATACGGCGCTGACTCTCAAGTTTCAACTGATATTTTATTGAATATATGTATAACATTTATATAGGTGCCAGTTCAAAAACCATGACATGCACGAGACACAGAGATGCATCAAGGCAACTGTGACCAACTGACGTATAATCAAAAGTGACAAAGTTAACGCAGTTCCTTGTCATGAAGAGCGATAGACGGTTCACTGATACATGCCTTGACAAGAAAAATCACTGAGGATTACAATATAAAGAATAGGGGCAAGGCATGTATCAGTGAACCGCCTATCGCTCTTCATGACAAGGAACTTCGTTACCTTTGTTACCTTTGATCATGCATCAGTTGGGCACAGTTGCCTCGATGTATCTCAGTGTCTCGTGCATGTCATTGTTTATTAATTGGCACCTATATATTTTAGGTATATCTCTAATAAAATATCTGTTGAGAGTCAGCGCCGTGTCGTCGTCAATATCTCCTTTTTGTCCGCGTCTTGTGTTGCGCTGTTACGAACCTTACAAGTTAACAGCGTTCTAGTACTGTATGACTTGGTCATTGCTCTTTTAAGCAGCATTCGTTGGCCTAATGCATACGGAACCCATGCTTTCGGATCAAATACAATGAGCTTCCTCAAGCTTCACAGTGATGTAAGCATACAAGACAACTTGTAATATTCACTTAGTAATTGAAAAGTTTGGGCTACAGTTGCTTCTGCGTGATTCACCATCTTATCGCTTTATGTCCTTGTCAGAAGTCGCGATGTTGCATTTTTGAATCATACAAGAGAAAGTACTGCTCGTACATAGATTGAGCCTAATTCAATACCTTCGATGATTGCTAGATTCTACAACAAAAGGAGGACTGCAACAGAAGACATTTTCCTTGAAAGACTGGCGCCTGCGAACACAGCCTGCCAGGCAGGCTCACCTGTTGACGCCCACTACCAATGCTGCCTCAGTCTATAGGTGCCAAGACAAAGCCGGTAAATTATTTCGAGGCTCAAATCCCTACTCGAAGTTATCATTCTGTCAGCTCATACTGTTGTGAAAGTGTTGGACGCATTGAATGTAGTCTTAGAGATCCTCGATGAGAGACGCGGATGACAACCACAAACCATTTCGTGAAAAGGTAGGAGGGGCATCAGTGAAGCGTCGGGAAACTCGGATCTCACGTCTTCAATTTTCTTTCGTTCACAAATGCGAACGCAAGAAAATGCGAAAGGCGAAATGCAAATGCATTCAATCGTCGTTATCTGTGAACCAAAATTACCAAATCCAAACAGGCTATACGGCTAGGAACCAATCACCCCTTCAACCAGTCGTGTAGGCAGCAAGGCTTTCGTATTTGTTCGTCGCGAGGTTACGTCATGTCGCCCAATACTCCCTCATGATGATATATGAGGGAGTATTGGATGTATGCTAACCCCTAAATCTATGCTTATATATATGTATATGTATGTATATGTATGCTTAACCCCGAAAACGAGAGGGCTCACCTTCGCATTCGTGGCAGTGAACTTATCTTCTTTTAAACTCGGTTTCCATGCAAAATACTGGGGAGACAGATGGACAGCGAACCTTGACTTGTTGTTTTTCTCCGGGGACTTCAACACTCACAACAATACTTGTAGAAGCTCAACTATCACTGCAACTGCTCAACTGGCTACGTTTGTGTTTGATCATAGACCTTTCCTGCTTGATAGTGGAGTCTTATTTTTCTACCGGGCTCAGCGTGGAGGAAGTGCTTTGACTTGACCTGTTTATAACGACGCTTCGGAATCGTCTTAAGGAGTTCTTCTGCATTGAAACGCGTGAGAGTGATTACATACCCACTCAGATTAAAATGGTTGTCTAACGCTCATCCGCCTAACAAGGGGAAGAATAAGGAACCAGTGCAGGGACCCTCTGATTTAAGGGGCTTTATGGCTCAAGGGTCAGACATGGCTAAAAGAGCGGCATACACATGGCGACCCATCTGCCTTTCCGCTCGTTGCCTTCTCTCTCTCAGGTGAATTTATTCGACTGCGTTTATAACCGTAATGTGAGACGATTGTCGCAAAGGCCCCTTCTCGGGACTACATGGAATGATGGACACAGCACAGACCATCATCATGGGTGCGTTTCACGTGCTCCCCAGATACTCAGAATTTGAAGTGCATGGAGTTTGAGAGTGCGGTTTTCCAGCGCCCTGAACGAAGTTACCTCGACCAAAAAGTCAATCCATTAGCCGACGACGCCACTCGGCTTCCCGGCACTGGTGGCGACTGCTCGGCGAGTCCCCCCCCCCCCCCCCGCCTTCCCACACATTTCTTACCCTTGCCATTCTTTCCTATTCCTTGAGGCACATTTTGTAGAACGAACATGAAATAATTTAAAAGCGCAACACTCCTATTTTTGCTTATTATTTGGCATATATATCTGCTTGTATTTCGGCCACTTACTTTTTATTTTTGATTCATTGCAAAGAATTTAATTTGCCGCTTTCTTTGTGACTTCATTGCTCGATTTAGCGCTTGCTGCAGTTTCAGGCACGGAATTCAGCACTGATTGACGCTGCTGTATCGTATATTTCGGCAAGAGTTAAATAATCGGGAGCCCGTGTTTGAACGCCTGTCCCATCATTTCCAGGATTTACTGGACCAATTGTACGAAACAAGTGAAAAATTAAAGTCAGTCGTCCATCACGTAAATGTCCCTAATTACGCCGCAAAAATTCCTTTATAAACATTAACATGCAACAAGGTACTTCTAATTTATGCCTTCGGGAATAGCCCAGCCATTTTGCAAAGCTTTAGCACAACCTTCGTCAGAGTTCTGGCCTTCAAGCAATCTCTGCACACGGAAGCACGACGTTGAGCATGCGTGTGCAATTTTTAGCGAAAGAGCCAGCAAATAGATACAGATGGTATATTTGACGGCCATAGTTTATTTTTCAAAGTGGAAGGCGAGCGTGTTGGATTTGTAATCGTTGTTTCGTTCTACCGGATGCTTTTGTTTATCATAAGTAGTCCAGCGGAGTATTTTAATGCGATCGCATAAAGAACAACAAATCTAAACCATGCGTGCCCGTCACTTCTCATATGACGCTGCTGGCATCAATACTTCTCGCACCACGTATGCAAGTGCCTCAAAGCTTCGAGGCACTTGTATACGTATACGTGGCACCTGTGTACACCAAGCACGCTCTCCCGTCAGCACTTCACTGCTTCAGCCCATTATCTCCATCGGCCCATTACTCTGCCCCGGGCGCTGACGTGTACCACATTCGGCTACGAGCTCCGGAGAATACAAAGGCTCGATTGGCGACCGCAACACAGCAGCCACTCAACGGGCTTCACCCCCGAAGAGGTCTACACCAGGGACACCTACAGCAAATTCTATTAGGCGCTAATCAGTGCGCAGCGCAGCACGTCCTAGAAAATTTGAATGCACTCAGGTTGGTCCTCCCCCACCTCCTGCCCCCCCCCCCTGACGCCACTGCTGAATTAAGGACAGCATGTTGCACGCAAAAGATGCTGCGTCGAATTCACAAACTACAGTTGACCTCGCTGTCACTGAATTGACAATGTCACCGCTCTAGTCGGTTACGTTTCACATCGAAAGTCTTGCAGACGGACACTCCTAACTTCGCTTCTGGCGTGAAAAAAACGTACGATTGTGTTGCTCAAAACGCCAAACTTCGTGTTCTTTAATATCGGTAGACCATGACATGCCCAGTGTATAGCTGTAGCCGCAGTGACTTACACATGTGAGGTCATTCTTGATACACGAGAATATTTTCCGACCTCAAGACGACACGCGCCACGGTGTTCGCAAAGGCGGTGCCTCGGGCCCCGTACATTGTACATCTTGGTCTCGTATAATACCTACCAAGTCCAATTCTCAATATGCTCCGGTGACATCCGCATCTGGACGTCCGATGCATAACGCGTCTTGAGGTGCGCACGTGCAACTGCTTGAGGTCTCAACAAGGGAACGCGCGCTGGTCAAGTTTTCCCGGAAGTCGATGTCTTTTTGTGTCACATTCAACAATGAGGAATACGTCTCTTAGGTAAGGACGAACACATTCTTAGGTACCATCTTTGCTCGAGCACCTCCCCTGGAGGCACATTTACCTACCTGAAAATGTTCCTGATGGTCATTGCACGCTTATTCAAATTTCTTAAAGAGCAAGAATGTGACATGCGTTATCACACGGCGCGTTTCAACTGTACAAGACGCTTTGGCTCGGGTATGTTTAATAAAACATTGCAGGGGCCCGGCCCGGGCCCTGCCAGGGCAAGCAATTTGAAGCCCGAGCCCAGCCCGGGCCGTGTACAGCGAGGCCCAAATCTCATTTTTAAAGTCATTTACTTTCTTTAGAGAAAAACTCCATGAGAATTCTAACGTCGACCAGAGCATTTTTGAGGTATTTTTACTCTTTGCGCCATCAGCCATTCTTGGTACCATCGCTAGGTCACGCCGCCAACCACGCCTGATTTTAGCGTATTGGGACAAATAATGCATTCGCATTAAAAGGTAATGTGCGAATTACGTTCGCCCGATACTGTGAGTACTGCGAGAAAAGCTACATTACATTTACAACCATTGTAAGTACCACAGAGTCACGGGCGAGTTGTTGCAACCACGGGACCAACGCATCACATGATGATGATATTTAGTGGCATCCACTTCGAAACATCATCATCAGCAGCAGCAGCATCAGCCTGGTTACGCCCAATGCAGGGCAAAGGCCTCTCCCATACTTCTCCAACTACCCCGGTCATGTACTAATTGTGGCCATGTCGTCCCTGCAAACTCCTTAATCTCATCCGCCCACCTAACTTTCTGGCGCCTCCTGCTACGCTTCCCTTCCCTTGGAAACCAGTCCGTAACCCTTAATGATCATCGGTTATCTTCCCTCCTCATTACATGCCCTGCCCATGCCCATTTCTTTTTCTTGATTTCAACTAAGATGTCATTAACTCGCGGTTGTTCCCTCACGCAATCTGCTCTTTTCTTATCCCTTAACGTTACAGCCATCATTCTTCTTTCCATAGCTCGTTGAGTCGTCCTCAATATAAGTAGGACCCTTTTCGTAAGCCTTCAGGTTTCTGCCCCGTAGGTGAGTGCTGGTATGACACTGCTATTATACACTTTTCTCTTGAGGGATCGAAACAGGGCATGGACAAATAGTCACATAGCCTGCACGAGTTATTCAGATTTCACTACATCTATCGCTATCTAACCTTTTCCCTATTTGATCTCGATTTCGATTTTGTATTTAAAACCTCTCTCATTATTTGTACCGAGCACATTGACACGCCAACGGCCGCTTCGCGGCAGCTGTCGTAATCATAAACGTGACACTATGGCCACCCAGAGTGCAACGCCCGCCGGCATACGACGGAGTCCATGGGAATTCCATGGAACGTACTCAGCAGGTGGCATAGAGGTAATAAAACCAACTCAAGAGGAAACGTACTAGCTGTTGAACGTGTTGGTAATCCATACTCAAAGGAGAATGGCGCGAACAAACAGGGACGAGGTACAAAACATAGACGAGCGCAGACTAGACACAATGGTTTATTTTGAAAAACAATCAAAAGGTACTCCCTGGCATAAACACGTGTAGCACCTTAAAAATGAGTGGCTAAATAACCGATTTCTAGTTCGTGCAGACTCACTCATGGCCTCGCCACGCACATGTCACCGGATGTATGAATAAACTATGCTTCAGCCATCGCCCTCGCTATCCTATCTGTCTGTCTTGACAGCACCTTGGTTTCTCCTAGCAACGGTTTGCACTTACATTCTTTGCAATGCAGGCACAGATTAGACGGTGGCCGCCCTTTCGAAAAATGCTTTGTGGTCCATTAATCGCTTATTCAAGCAACGTCCGATTTGGTCGATGTACCATTTCGCGCAGGACAGGAGAATGTGATACACTACACCCTTTCCGCAGTCAACCGACCCGTCAGGGTGTTTGACATCACAATTACTCCAATTCTGTGCATTACCTTCAACCTTTCTTCCTACAGCTGTGCAGATGCGGCCCAGTTTGTTTGTTGCCTAGAAGCCGACATCTATGCCGAATCTACTACCCTCATTTTTCATGTGCTGAGACAAGGTGTGCAGAAGCGGGATACTGGCGACTGACTTATCATGAGCGTTGACCTCTCTTGTCGCGAGCTCGCTAATGCGCTGACGTGAAGGACGTTCGTTGAAAAGTGGCAAATGTTCAGTGCATTTGTGGCGCCGCCTGCTAAAGCGTCGGATTGCTGTCCACGAGGAAGTCTTTTAACGTGGGTTCGGTTCCGCCCAGCCTCGCAAAAAAATTAAAGGATTGTTTTCGTAATTGTCGAGTGGCACATTTCCAGTGGCAAATGAACTCCCTTTTGCTCGGTCAGCTGCGGTTGTCAGTTCTGGGAAAGCGGAGCTGGGGTTGCCCTCAACATCTGCGGGATTCTCCCTAATGTGCGCAGAATCCCACTTTGCACATGTGATGGTGAGAAGGAGGAGGAGGAAGAAGGATTTACTGAAAAAAAGACAAGCAGGTGTCTTTTTGCTTGTGCGGGGAGGCGCCCTCAGTGCAGAGCTCCTGCGGCTCTTGCAGTCTCCCGCGCCCGACGCACCAGTTGCTGCTGGTCACGAGGGTCCGAGCTAGTCAGCACGACTTCCTACTGCTCGGATGTGGGGTTGGGCAGGCATGCGTGTATGATGCACAGTTCAGTGCCTGTTTTAACCGCTCTGGAGGTGATGTGAAGAATCCCCATGACGTGTGGCAAGTCTTACATAGGGCAGACGGGACGGGACGGTGCTTGAATGATCGAGCCGCGGAACATGGACAAAAGTTAACGAAAGATGAATTGACGCACTTGCCTTCGCACTGCAATGCCTGCCCCTGTGCAACACTTTTTAAGGAGATAAAGATTCTGGGGAGAAGCCAGGACCAGACTGCACGTGAACTCATGAAGGCATATCACATAAAAAAGAAAGGCCATGTCTGTGTTAGTCATACTTCCACTAGGTTGTTTCGAACGGAGATATATTTTTTTTGTATAATTGGTTGCCCCATTAGGCTGATGAGTGTCCTTGTTGCTGCGTTCTGTGCATGTTCTATTTTTCTATATATTGCCACGGGTTTCCGTGAATAAACCAGCTGAAAGTTACCACCCATGTCGTTTTTGCGTTCTCATCCGCTGTCCCCGTCCTTATTTGGGGTCAATATGATATGCAATTGAGGACGACTCAACGAGCTATGGAAAGAAGAATGATGGGTGTAACGTTAAAGGATAAGAAAAGAGCAGATTGGGTGAGGGAACAAACGCGAGTTAATGACATCTTAGTTCAAATCAACAAAAAGAAGTGGGCATGGGCAGGACATGTAATGAGGAGGGAAGATAATCGATGGTCATTAAGGGTTACGGACTGGATTCCAGGGAAGGGAAGCGTAGCAGGGGACGACAGAAAGTTAGGTGGGCGTATGAGATTAAGACGTTTGCAGGGACAAAATGGCCACAAATAGTACATGACTGGGGTTGTTGGAGAAGTATGGGAGAGGCCTTTGCCCTGCAGTGGGCGTAACCAGGCTGCTGCTGCTGCTGCTGCTGCTGCTGCTGCTGCTGCTGCTGCTGCTGATGATGATGATGATGATGATGATGATGATGATGATGATGATGATGATGATGATGATATGCTCTCAATGGATCCCCCGTATTTTCGAGAAGATGTTTAAGGGACCTTAATAGCAAATATTAAGTCAAGCTAAAGTAATAGATTAGTGCTTGAGAATCTCTAAGACGTCGATATTAACGAACACAGAGCCTTAATAACCGAGAAATTAAGGTAAATGCAGAACATGATTAGAGACCCCCTCGGGACAGTCAAGTACTTGCCCGACGAGGAAGGCACTCCTCAGTTAAATTCTGTCAATATTGCTCAACGTCTCGTTGCACAAAACATCCTTGTATTATAAGACGAAATAAAACGCTACTTGTCCAGTTCTATTTAATTCTTGCAAGAAAAAAATTTGTCGTTGAAATTACCCTTGACAACGACGCGGGTGGTCGAAAGGTTGCGTTGTCGCTCGACTCTGCGCCACCCGTGCTTTCGTGTTTCAGTAGTTATCGCATAATGCCTCGCTGGTTTTGCCGAATCACCAAACTCGGACAAACTGCAAGTAGCAGAGAATTCAACTTCCACGTGATGACGCAGTATGCCCGAACGGTCTACGCCACTTGACCAAAGAGCAGCTGCAGCGACGAATCCCTCTGCTCTGACTTGGCTCGGTATCCGCCTTCTTTCGGGTGCCGTTTCATTCGCCGACAGCAGCAAAGGGTGATGGTAGCGTATGCAACGGGGAAATTCGGTGAATTTCGAAAAAGGTACTCGGACCCTTCAGATGCAATTTTCCCGTAAACTATAAGTCTTGGCACGAAACAAGCGTTGCGAGGTTTCTGGAATGGTATTCGAACAGTCCACGTCGACTTACTTTTTGCCTTGAGTGTGCCTTTATTAAATGTTCACGTGCCCCTGCGACGTATCTTTACGCCCTTCATTTAAATAAACCTTTCCAAACTACCTTCTTGAGCACCTCGACCGCCCTTGGCGCCTGGCAGGCGGAGTTCTATGGAGAGTGAACTTGTCGTTGCGTGGGCCAGTTTCAGGGACCCGTGGAGGCGAACGCTGCATAATATCTGCTGCAATCACCTTAAACGCCTGCTCCACGTTGGTGCCCTCCTTTGCGCTGGTCTCGATGAGCAGGAGGCCCCGCTTGTGTGCGAACCTCTGCGCAAATAATTATTCACGCCGAACATCCACAGTTAAACGACTGAAATAAGTACAGGCACATGCATCAGGCAAGACGGTACCACACACAAAAAAAATCCGAAACAGGTCCACAATTATCAATGCAATGTGCAAGGGCAGCATTCAGTTACACGCAGTATTATTCAAAGGGTAAATTCGTATTTTTCTTTTACATTGATTGATTGAAAACTTTATTCTTCCACCGAGCTGGATTTATAGCGGATTTACACAGCCGATGGCAGCGCTGGCAACGCTGGCCCGTCTACCTAGCTTGCATGCTTGCTTGCTTGCTTGCTTCCTATACCACGGCGTGTACCCACTGCGGGGAATTGGCCGAGAAGCCGGCGGTTACACGGAAAACGGTTATCAGAAAACGTGTGTTTTTAAAATGAGAGCAAGCTAGAAGGTAATAAATATTAATCAATTTAACAAGGTATATTGCAAATTAACAAGTAATAAATCAGTGAATAACGTAAATTTGAATTTTGTTAAATAATAAATATTAAATCAGTAAATTAACTCAGCAATCTCCTTGTGTCACCAAGTAACTCGCATCCGGCCCTGCATACGTTCCTGTCGCTGAAACCTAATGTAGTTGCCCCAAATGCGAGCATGTTTTCAGTGTTCATAGCTTTCTGAATGGATTTTTAAAGTGTTTATTTCTCTGGATTACGAATCCGCAGCAGTTTATTAAAACATGATTAATGATCATTGCAGCGACTTTAACACTCAGTGTCACACCTGGGGCTACCCGTATGACAGCTACAAAGTGGAGCAACTATGTAGAGGGGCGCTCAACCGGGACCTGATGCTCGCCACCGACCCGTCATTCCCTACTAGATGCGGTACGTCGGCCAGCAGGGGTACAACCTCAGACCTCACATTCATCAAAGGAGCGGCGAAAGCTAAGTGGGCCAACCTCAACATGTCAGTGACCAGTGACGACAACAGTGACCACTACATCCCGGCCGCATTTTTACAACTGCTAGTAGGTACAGCGGGGCGTGGCGTTTCTCGTGGCGCTCTACGTTTCTGCACAGGCGCGAGTAAGAGCAGGTGAGAGAGAGTAAGTGTGGGGGCCTTTGCTCCTTGAATATGTGACTCTGCCTAGTCACTACGGTGAAGTTTCATTGCGCGTGTAGCGTGCGTTTGTCCCTAGGCGTGCCGGCATGACGGAGGGGGTCGAGCTTTCTTGCGCTCGGACGCTGGCTGCCGGCGCGGGGAAACAGCTGAACCAGCGCGCACTGACACCCCATTTGGTGATCGCTGTGTCTGAAGGTATGACGGAGAGACTTTCCCGCGAGTGCGGCGCTGGTGCTGAGTCAGTCATGCCGGATTAGAACTTTGTCGCACCTTAGGCGCTCTACCTTTAAACAAAAAAAAGAAGAAAACAATTATTTCCCCGGGGGAGCAATTGGCACCGTAGTAGAGGCTTTTCAGGGGCATGTTTGAGTGGTCCCCTTTGAGTGAAATAAACGCACAGCGCCTTAGCAACTACGGTTGAACGCAGTTGCCTGATGTCGTGCCGTGAGGATTACTGGCTTTGCGACTCGTCCACGTTAGGTTAGGTTTAGGTTATTTTTACGTTAGCTTAGGTTACGTTAGGTTAGCGTAAAAACATTAGGGTGCCACGGCGTCACAGCGGTTATGCCGTGCGGATTATGCCTTTGCGTCTCCGCCCCGTTATGTTACGTTAGGTTATGCTAACGTTATCTTAGGTTGGGATACCTAAACGTTGCGTTACGCTATATTATCGCAAAAACCGCCGTGGCGCAGCGTGTTCTCACAACGGTTACGTCGTGGACATTGTTGTCTTTCTGTCTCAGCCTCGTTTGGATGGGTTAAGGCTAGGCTAGGTTAACGTTAGGTTAGGTTAGCGTAAGACGCGTTAGGGGGAGCGGCGTATGATAGCGGTTGCGGGGCCATCAAGTGTCACCGGTTCCCTTTCAACCACTCGCGTTCAACCGCGGTTTCTAAGGCTCTGTGCCTCCTACATTTTCAATATATGCGGATCGGCCTCTTCCACGGTCCCTACTGCTCCCACGGAAGCATCTGCGATGTTATCACCGGTTTCATCGCGCTGGCAGCCAGCGTCCGAGCGTAAACAAACTCGAGCCCACTGTGCAATGCCGGCACGCCTAGGGACAAACGCATACAACACGCGCTAAGAAACTCCTCCGTAGTTCCTAGGCACAGTCATACATTCAAGGAGCAAAAGGCGCCATTTTCTCTCTCGCACCAGCTCTTACTCGCACATGCGCGCGAACGTCCGGCGCCTCCGCAAGTGCCACGCCTCGCTCTACCTACTAGCAATTGTAAGTACGCATCCCGGCCACGGCCCTGTGGGTAGAGCAGGGAAGAGTGCGCAAGTCACCAACTCGGACAAGTTTCGCGAGGTTAGGGAGGAATATGGGGAAGACGTGAAGGTGAAGCCCGATCCCGAACGCTGTACTAAACAGGTCGGAAGAGATACCGAGGCTGCCACCAAGGAAGTTAGCACGTAACTCCCGGTCGAACAGATGGATAGCAGGCTCACCTATCTTCTCGATACCAAGCAGTCCTTGCTGTCCAGATGAAAAGGGCAGCGTCTCAACAGAAGGCTCCGAAAGAAGATTACCGAAGTCCATAAGAAAACGAGGAGCATTGCAAGGTCCTCTCCAGACAGCAGTGGGACGATGTCTGCAATTCTATAGACGGTCATATGCGCAAAGGGTGGTGTTGGAACCTACTAAAGCACTTTCTGGACGAGATGAATACTAAGTCGCACCAACGAAGCACGGTGGCACGCATTTTGCAGGCAGCCAGGCAGAAATCCTCGGACGACGAAGTTCTAGGGAAGCTGGAGAACAAGTACCTACCCGTCGTTTCCAGCCCGGTGACTACCCCCCTCAAAAATTACGGGGGCTCCGTAAACCCGGACTGGACGCGGAGTTTGGGGTTGAAGAAGTCAGATGGGGCCCTACACGACTTAAACAGCAGATGGACACCCGGTGCGGACAAGATCACGAACAAGGCCCTGAAGAACATGGACGATAAATCAATAGAGTACCTGAGCGAGATCGTCAACCCGGCATGGAGCAGCGGCAAGGTTGCGGGAATGTAGAAGACGGCCACCACCATCCTCATTCCCAAGCCCAGCAAGCCGCGCAGTCTCGACAATCTCAGGCCCATCTCGCTCACTCCGTGTGTGGGAAGGTGGCCGAGAAAGCAATCCGCAACAGGGTCTCCCGGTACTTTGAAGACAAGGACGTCTATCCCCACAGCGTGATAGGCTTCAGAGCGCGTCTTTCGACGCAAGACGACATGACGCTGAACAAGGATAAGGTCATCAATCACAACACGAGAGACACGGGAATCACACTTCGCCTGTACTTGGAAAAGGCTTTCGGCAACATCCTCCATTCCTTTGTCTTGGGAACAATTTCGAGCATTGGCTTGGGCAAACACTTTCATGGCTTCACGAGATCTTTCCTGGCGGACAGAGAAGCCATCTTCCAAGTGGGAGACCTCGCGTCAGGCTCTGTTAGGCTTGGTTTTAGATGGACGTCACAAGGGTCAGTCGTAACCCCGGCCCTCTTTAACCTCGCCATGACTGGTCTATCGAAGAAACTCTCGAAGGTCGACGGCATTAAGCACACGACATATGCAGACGATGTCACCATGTGGTGCACCGGTGCTAGCGCCGGATGCTTAGAGGCTGCACTTCAAGTAGTCATTGAGGTCACAGAAGACCTCGATGGCTTCCTGAGACCAACCGGCCTCAAATGCTCGCTGCGGAAATCAGAGCTACTACTATACAGGCCCAAGTGCAGGGGCACCGAACCGAAAAGTTGTAGGCCTGTAGAGGACATTGGCAGCACTCTAAGGACGAGTGAGGGCTGTTTCATCCCCAGGATAGAGTGTCTCTGGATTCTGGGTATGACGATCGAATCGAACGGCTCCAATAATCAGACGGTAATTGTAATAATCCGATTAGATATTTATTGTTGGCAGGAGTTTAGCATTGTAAGGAAATATGTCATCAAATTCAACTCGAATAGTATTCACGGGTTTTTCAAGGGGAATGATGTCGCCTATCTTATCTTCTAATGGTTCTAGTGCTGGCACAAAAAGAATCTGCGCATTGTACAGACGGGACCATGCTTCTTCAAAGAACGGATATCTTTCATTAATAAATACGTACTGCAATCGTCTCAATGAAGACGTATAAATGCTTGAGTAGGTGTTTTACTCTTGGTGGTGGTGGTAAACTTTATTGAAAGGGGGAAGGGTGAAGGAGAAGAATGCGGAATCTGCAAACAAGGGCGGGTAATTGGGCTCCATGATTTAATGCATTATTAGCAAAAAAGTTTGGCAAATTAAGACAAATCCGCAAAGCATCTCCCTCTAGAAGAGCGAGGGGGTTAATCTTGTATGCTGGTCCACCAGAGAATAAAACACCCTCGAATTCCAGTATGGTTCAAACATGCACACGATAAATCATGAGATTGTCCCTGCGTAATTCAGAGCGTAGCAAACAGCTTGTGCGCGAATCTCTTCGTCGTCATCGTCGTCGAAATGACTGTTGTGGCCTATTCAATGAACGTGCGTGTCAATATCCCGAAACTAGACCCCTCTGATCGTCGAGGTTCATTTCATACATCTTGCGAACTCCCAGGCTACAATTCAGAAATTGCTATATGCGCCGCAATGGTAAATATTTAAGAAGTCAATTACTCTCAATTTGTTAATTAGATAAATATGTGTTTAGATTGGCTGTGGTGCTATTAATGGCCGCCTCTTCGAATAATCCTGCTCAAGGACAAGAATTACGCTATCCGGACCAGGTCATTCTTCCAAAGCCTAAGTATGATCATCCCGTACATGGATTGTAGAGTTTGTGGCTGGACATTCCTCATCGTAATGGATATCACAGAAAAAGTGTGCGGCACAAAATAAAAATTGTACGAAATA
This sequence comes from Dermacentor albipictus, assembly GCF_038994185.2. NCBI lineage: Eukaryota > Metazoa > Arthropoda > Arachnida > Ixodida > Ixodidae > Dermacentor > Dermacentor albipictus. Next base: position 57,070,487 of record NC_091827.1, on the reverse strand, counting down.
ATCAGGAATATTGGTCCATTGCTGCACAATGTTTACTCGTGTCGCTAGGAACCAAGTCAGGCATGTCCGAATCGATTCATGTTTAGCTTCACACGAGAATCATGCAATGCTATGCATTCTCAAAACAAACAAGCAAATTAATTGAGAAATAGCTGGCACTAAAATTTATAAACACAACATTGTGTAGAAAGCCCTGCACCACAAGCGATGTTGAGGGAAAAGTTTTTTCACAGCTAGACACCGATAAACAAAGTGTCTCGAATCTGGCAGCCTTGATGTCAAAGGTTACACAAAAGGGCTTGTTGGCCACGTGGTCGCTCCTACATTCCCGTGTTACGTGAACTCATCGGTAAAGACAGGATGTTCCACATGCACCCACCATGGCCCTGAGGGGCGCTGGCTAGATATAGTAAAGACAAATATCCCAGATAGTGGCCGGACTGATAGCCGTCGCTGTAGCCCAACTGGTTGTGCAAGGCGCATGTAATGCGGAGGTTGTGGGCTCGACTCCCACCGGTGAAAAGTAATCGTTTCGTCCACTTCCATTTTCCCTTTTCCTCCGTACATTCTACATTTCGATTTCAACTACGGCTAACTACCCCTTTAATTTTGTTGGCTTCGTTGCTTGTTGGTTATATGGTCTAGATTTACAAGAATCGAGCCCCTCTGTTTTCCTACATTACGTTTCCATACGTCTACGGTTTTCCTATGTCACACAAAGTTTATACTTCGCAAGAATAAGGGGCACTTTCGGGGCTATTCATCGGGGGAATTCAATGTGCTTCGGTTATTTATAGCCTGCGCAATAAATTACGTAATAAATTACGTATTCATTTGCTTCAGAGTGTGTTTTATTGAGCTCTACGAGTGGCACGAAATTTAGCACGCAGCTCTGGCATATCTGCAAATGCCCGCAAGATCCCACTTGGCAAAGAGGAATGTACCACTATGATAAATCTGGGTGGAAAGTTAAATTCATGTGGATCAAATACAGGAGTTGTAAAAAAAATTTTTAAGAAAGAGTTCGAAAGCGTCAGGCGGCCGTTATCAGCTATGTTTCCCACTTTCCCCAACAGACTCTGCGTGACATAAAGTTTATATTTAGTAGTAACGAAATCATCCTAAATGCATTATATTGTGAAATGTTAGCTCTTTCAGGCTTATTTAGAAGAGTTACAAATAATTATCGAAACCATCGAGCAGAGGGAGCAACAACTGGTCAGCAGCCAGCAGGGGGACCAGCGCAAGGGTAGACCGGGCCAAGAGGAGGGCTTGACCAAAGGCTTTCTGGACTAAGGACAGCAACCGACCGTTCAATATAAGCTTATTCATAGCCAACCCTCATTTTGTTTTTCATCGTAATGTGTTATACAAAGCTTCTCCTGGTGGCCCCTTTGACTTAAGGTGGCCTCTTTTTTTACGCTTGGTGAAAGGGAGCGTTAGTATTGCGTGGTGTGTCGTTAAAGTTCGAAGTGCAGTTAATTGGGGCCTATGCAATAAATTATGTCTCCAAGCTTTCCGAAGCGTTATGAGAGTTGTGCGAGCGTGCAGAATTTCGCCCGTTGGCCGGGCAGAACTACCAGAATTTTGAGGAAATGGGGGGAAGGCTATGTCAAATTTATGTGCGAAGTTAAATATGTGTAATAAGTACAGCCCTTGCGAAACATATTGTTACGGTGAAGGGAACGAAAAAATGGCTGTGGCTTAGCTAAGGTTAAGCCCAGGATGCGAAGCATACTAGCCTTTATTTTAGTTGTTGAACCACGGTTCAGCCTGGTGAACTGCTGTTGCTTGGCTATATTTGGTTCGGCTAGACGAAGAAACAACTCATGCGTTACTCTGCTTCGCCTTCAAGAGTGGAACGCGACAGCGTTCCAGTCGACCCGCCAAGGGGTGTAAGACAATGGGCTACGGCGCAGCGACTACGCGCCCCGCATTGGACGCGGTGAGCGTCGAGCAACGCAGCGTTCGGCGCGGCAACGAAATGTGCGCCTGAGCAAGCGACGCACGCCTGAGCCTTAGAAACAGCTCGTTTCTAAGGCAACACCGCATTCACTAGAGGCGCTTTTGTACCGCTTTGAAGCGTCGTACTCGTGGCTCAGTGGTAGCGTCTCCGTCTCGCACTCCGGAGACCCTGGTTCGATTCCCACCCAGCCCACTTTGCAAGAGTTGAGCCAAAGCCACCTAGAAAATCAGTCTCTGTAGCACGCCGCAACCTTCGCTTCTCATTCCAACGAGCAGCTCTGTCTCCAGGAGGCATCTCACCTGGTGAGTGTCTAGCAGAGGCAAGCGCAGCTGCTTATATACCCTTATATTGCTTATATATATATATATATATATATATATATATAGGGTGTGCTGGCCCTCTGTAGCAAGGCTGATAACAACATGACCGAGGCAGACAAGATTGGTCACATACTGAAAGGTATTGCAGACGATGCCTTCAATCTCCTGATTTGTAGGGATTGTGCCACCGTGGATGCAATTATAAAGGAATGCCGACGCTTCGATCAAGCGAAGGGCCGCCGCGTCGCTCAAACTTTTGACCGATTGACCAATACCGCTGCGACATCTCCTTGCGAAGACCCGCCGCGGTTCGTTCAGCACACTGGACCGGAAGATGTAACGCGCATCGTTCGCCGTGAGCTTGAGGCCATGGCTCCGGCTCCAGTTCGTTCCGGCTGACGGGAAAGCGTGCCCGCTATCTCCCTTATACAAGCGGTCGTTCGGTAGGAAATAGCAAGTTTTAGCATTCCATCTCTGCTCGGTACGCCATACAAACACCTACCCAATTTCTCCGGCCGCTCGCTCCCAGACGCAAAGCTTTCTGCCACTCCGTCGCAACTCAGCTGACTGGCGCACAGCGGATGATAAACCCTGTCAGGATTGGGGGCTCAATCCCATCGTCCGTGGTCCTTTGCCAAGATTGGAGTACGGCATGAATTCGAAGGTAGCTGGCCCATGCCGTCGTCCAACTTATTTACGCTGAGATCGTTGATGAAGTGAAGAACTGCTTCTCATCGAGAACGAGGAAAAGGGTTTATTTACAGAAATTAAATCAGTCTAACATGACTGCTAGAGAAAAAGAGTATCAGTCCAACATGACTGCATGAGAGAAGTGACTCAGTCTAACATGACTGCTCAAGAGAAGTGTCTCCAGCATTCGCACAACCACAGTTTTTATACACTCGATCCGCCGGTCCTACGACGCGGCGACTGTTCGTTTACTCATCACCAACGCGCCGCTGCTCAAGCTGGCTGCTGACCGAGGGTGCCGTCCCCGGCTTCTGCCAGAGTCGGGAGCTCCAGTTTTAACCACGAACTTCCGTCATGGCCTACCCTGGTCCACCGGACAGGTAGTGTCTCATGCCAGCGCTTCATCGCTGCTCATCCGCCTACCAGATGGGGCCACGTGACACAGACACGCCGACCATGTTAGGCCTCACCTCGGGACCTGGCCAGCACCCTCGACTGCCACTTCAGCGTTCCAGCCCGTAGGAGGACTAGCGGCAACACCAGTCGCTCCCAGTGGAGCACCACCCACCTCGGAGGCGGCAAGCGTTGCCAGTGGTGCGGCGCCCATTGGGTCGGTGTTAAGTCCTGCACCACTCATAAGGCCGACAACTGTGGACCCTCCGGATGGAGCGAGGCTGGCTGAGGCAGCACCTGGCGTTGCCACACCCAGCGCGTCAACACCGGTGCCCAGGCAGACTACTCGACGGCGGGGACCACCGGACCGTTACTCGCCTCGGTAGCAGGCACCGTCGACTTGACTGTGACGGCGGCAGAGCCTTATGCTCTGAACATGGATGTTTGTTTCTTTTAGTTAACAAACAAACTGGGGTTAAGGGGGTGTAACAAGCATGTGGCGCCCCCTCAGGTATAATCTTTATTGGCCCCCCAGGCTCGGTGGCCTGCCAGGCTCGGTAGGCAACATTGGTCACCGCACCCAATAAACACCGACGAGCACAGCTGCTCGGCGGTCAGTCATAGTTCATCACCACCACGCTGCGGAGCGTCTATCCAACGGAGGGTGGCTCGAGCCCTCCCTCGTTCAAGAACCCGGGCGGATCGTGACCCAAAACAATCCCGCTTCCCCGGGAGAACACTACACGCACTGAGATCAAATTTAGCGGAAATTGATGGGGAACGTTATGGCCAATGTTCTGGCGAAATGAAACGTTTGTGGATGCATTACTGTATTTGTAAATGCCCATGAACAAGTGCTCGAACGCGTTACATTTGGGCAAGGCTTTAAATAAATTCGTCACATATGAGCAAGCTTTAAAGTGTATGGTTAAATCATTCCGTTATGTGCAAGATAAGTTGTCATTGCAACTACTAGAAAAAAATAGAGTCACTAGAAATTGGCTAGTGATTCTGCAAGTTCTTGCAAATCTGCTTTGTTTGTTTGTTTCTTCCTTTCTTTCGTTCTTTCTTTCTTTCTTTCTTTATGCAGATAATATATGTTTATGTGTCCGCGGCATTTGTGTTGGTGTTATATGGGTAAAGGGGTCGCCGAACTTTCTTAGCTTGTTCTTAGGGTAGCCGGCTCTAATATTGCCTACAGTCTTGTCATCTACAGAACAACAAACATAAGCTCAAATTTGCTTTTATTAGTAATGAGGCCTAGAGGTAGTCTATTGGTCACTTGTGGCACGTGTACGCCCAAAGTACCTACATGCTTAGTACACTCTTTGTCTACAAAATGCTCTCACTGCTGCAACAGTGCCACCATCAGAGAATTTGTGCATATAAGTCATACAAGTTCCTTCCGCGCAGCTAGTTGATTATTGCAGAAACGCCGAGGTGTGAGAATATTCGAAGTTCGAATACGAATCTAATATTTGACGCCAACTATGCGTATTCGAAGAGAAACTATTCGGTGTTTTCGAATATTAAAAAATTTCAAAATATATTTCACCACAAGTGGCTGGTAAAGTGCTGTTACTCTTCTCTGTTTGCTCAACAAAATGTCGCAGATGACAGAAATGAAACAAATATAAAAGTTTTTGATGCATTGTAGAAATAAAATAAGTAATGCAATCCTTGCATTAGGTTTATCGACAGAGTCCCACATGACAAACTGTGATGTCTGCCCATATTCTGTCATATAGTGACTTGGGGAGTCTAGTCCTCTAGCAGTTTAATGTGCTACGCTAGTATACCAGTGGTGTTCCCCCTACGGCAGGCCCTTTTACATGTGTCAACGTCGTGCAACTTCCTTCAACGACTTTTTTTTCCACAAACTCATAACAACCGTTTATTTCGCGTTTTTCAAAGCTAGTCATGCAGCAGCCGTTCATTCTTGGAGAGCTTGTTTGCAACCAGGCTATCAAGAGGTTGAGAGGATAATTTATGCAGTTTTCTAAATTAAATATTCACGCTCTTATGTTTAAAACTGGTCATTTTACTTGACATAGTTAGCTGCCTCTTTATGACCAGTCTCTGTAAGTCTAGTACCTAGTTATACTAGAATAAATATTCAAGATTTATATATAGGCATCTGCACTTGCCTATTCGATATTCGATACCCACTACTCATGTTTTATTTGTATTTTAAAACATTTGATATTCTCCCACCTCTACAAAAAAGGCTTTCTCCTTGCCGCCAAGTAATTTAGGTGGGTATTATTATGCTCATTAATAATCTTCAGATGCGAGTCCCGCTACAGGTCTGCAGATGCATATCAATTTATTTGGCCCACTATCTCATTAACAAATCAGTTCACTACTTCAACCAACGAAGCACCACTTGCCAGCGCTGTACTGAGTTCGATAGCTATCGAAGCTGTGAGGTCAGTTTTGCATCCAACCAGGAGCTTGCAGACGTCCTCTCTTGCGTAGCAGTCGATCTCCTCCAGCCAGTAATCGAGGTTGTTGAAAGTGTTCTGAAATGGTAGTGAGAACACTGGCTGTAAGCAAATAACTGCAATGCGCGCTTGCGCAGTGTAGCGGTCGAATAAGCGGTAAACGTTCTGCTCATTTTGGGCCAGCACATCCTCCCCGTGGCATTCTTGCACTTACTCTACGATCCTATGTTTGGGTTTCAATGCTAATAGAGGAAAGCTTCATGCATATGCCATGCAATATTGTAAAATATGGTTAGTGTGTTGCCGGCTTAAGAACGGAGAGCCCACGGAATGAAAAGGCATAACTTTATAAGGCAAAACAATTATATCTACGAGGCTCATTGTCTTGTTTGCACGAACCATGGGTCTTAAGGGTCGACAATAAGCGCACGAGAAAGGTAAAAAATAACAAGCTTGGTGGCATCAGCCAATATTCTGTTTCAAGTGGACTGCTCACAGTTATATCGCGTCCTTGCGGTGCACAAACGAACGTTGTCTGAGAGTTCGAGCACGTTTGTTCAAGGCAAGCAAGCGCTTTAGGCTTGCAGTTTGCTGCATGAAAATTCAATGCGTAGGTGTATAATGACGAAAGCAACACACCTCTGGTACATTTCATGTACTTCACCTATAAGAACGGCGTATAGACACTTCAGTGAGCGGATAAATGGCTCGACGAATTTGTCGTGGCACCGAGGATCTACAGCTCCACAGTCAAGCTCGTTCTTTTTGTAATTCTATGGGCGCCGGCTTTAAAATTCTGGAGCCTGCTTTCCTAGTTGGCGCCTACGCTTTCCTCATAGCGCTGTCTCAGGCACGCTCTCACGGACCTAAACTTAGCACAAGAAATAATTGTGCGTCTGCTAAGCAATAGAAAGAGAACCTTTATTGCACTTGGGAGTTCGCGAACACAACGGGATGTTGTCGCATGCTGGCTTTAGCAACATTACAAATGCGGGGTGGCTGAGTGGGCTATGTGCTGGTCTTTACCTTGTCTTGTCTACTGGTTCGTGTTAAAGGGGCTCTTTTAAATCTTTTAAATAGAACTCTTTTCAAGCTAACCTCTTTCTGCGGCAGGCTCTGCAAACTGACGGTTGGAGACGCGTTTAGCGTAGGTCGAAGCAACGAGATCAATATACTTGATGTTTTATTTATGCACAGAAGTATAAGTCACTAGCGACTGCATGATCGCCCAGTGGCGCTAACCAGAAGCATCATCATCTCACCTTCGCGTCTGGTTAAAGCTTAAGTTGCAGATAACTATTGCACTGCACCGACAACGTGACAAATTAAGACTTCCTTTTATTTTTATTTGCTGTGCTTTTTATATAAACCCAAATGGACATAGCGGTAAAAAAATACACTACAACCACAAAAAAACGGTAGGGGCGCTGGCTGCTCTTCTGCCCCAGGCCTCTGAGCATTGCTCTCTGTCATAGAGACTTTCGTACACAAGTGGTCTATCTATTAGAAAGTTTTTCCGTCTTGTGTACACTCGTAAGCAACCTCACCACTTCGTTGTCTTGTTTTTCACGTGCACGTAGAGTACACTGAGGAGTGTGGTATAGGCGGGGCACGTTTCTCAAATTGGTGCACCGTTGTTACTACACTCTTTTCGTTGTTCGCAGTGCTGCGCTAAACTCTGCTGCATGCGCACGCTACGAAAGAAGACAGGAGAGGTTGAACAGTCCCATGATGCTCGATCAGTAGTGGCGTCTGTGCCTCTGAGTCATTATAGTCAGAGAAGCTCCTTACTACCGACGTCCTTGCCTTCAACGGTGTAAACCAAGTAGCGCAAGGTGGCTCCACATGGTTGGTTACCACGGTAACAACGCCGCCATTCCACCACAGTCCGTGAACATGGAGCGGGCAAGAATAAAATACAAACTTTCGTTACCTAGGCGCTTCACGCTCTTACCATTGGTAGCGAGAGGTTACGTCAGTGGGTGAGACAAACGGGGACAGGAGACTGCGCAAAATTTGAGTTGAGGGCAGCTACTGTTTTTTTTTATTTCTCTACTGAATAACATCGAACTGCGTACCGATATCGTTGCCTTTTTTGTCGCATGTATCTCTCCGACCTTCAGTCTACACAACTTGCAACAAAAAAAACGGTGTCTTGAAAAGCGTTCGAGAGCGCCTTCAGCCTTCCCACAGTTCATTCACTATCACAAATGCGAAGTGGACTTATAGTACCTGTTTACCAGCGGTCGTGGTCGCTCACTTCACGTGCCGACAAGCATGCATGCAACAAACAGGAACAAAACTGATAACCTCATTTGCGCAAGGCAATTTCCACTCGCCTGGTTTGTGACATCGTAGGTTACAATAATGCCATCTGCCCCGCGGTAGAACATGGCGGCAATGCTGTGGAATCGTTCTTGGCCCATCGTGTCCGCCTGGAAGAGATTAGGTCAGGACGAACGAAATAAATTACACGGGATCGAGTGCGACGCGACGGCAGCCAGCTTTCTGGCATTGTTCTTTCAGTTGCGGCACTCGGATGGCACAGTGAAAGTTCAAATTAAACAGCGAAATCATGCTTATAATAAAACGTGTCGCATTTCATTTTATTTTGGTTGTGAGGGAGCGCAAATACTTGCTTTTTTTTCAATATCAAATCAATTAAATCACACTATTTGGTATTCGTTACAGCGTCATGACAAATACAAAGATAAAACAAAAAAATGAATTCGGACAGAACACGTCCTTGATGTCTGTCTATGTAAGCGAAACCTTCTTAGTTTTTGAATGCGGTGCATTTAAACACAACGATCGCACTCACAATGTGCACGTCCCTTTTTACAGAATACAACCTGTCCACGGTTTCAGATCCTTGCGTGATTGCATAACAGTAAGTTCGCGTAAAGTAAAACGCGAACTTACTGGCTTCCATGGTAACGATTCCTCTGGGAAACACGTGATTGATGTGTCTACCGAATATCAACGTAGCAGTGGCGAAGCCAGAAATTTCGTTCGGGTGGGAACCCACGTTCCAGCTCGGCCTGTTCCTTATATAATTTGTCGAGGGATCAAATACATCAATGATAACTGCATTTCCGTTGCCAAAGATGCTGCAAACGAATTCTTGAATGCTACGCACTGTCAAGACATGTAAAATATAAATTTTTTCACAAAAGAATGTACTCGTATGTCCCAAAAAATTGCGCCAGAAATGACTTATATCATCGCTTCCACCTTTTTTGTCTATTTAAAAGAAAGTATCACACCAACTTTAGAACTATGTCATTTCGAAACCAGCAAATGAGTGCATGCCGCTGATATGAAAAACGTGAAGGCCATGAGATAAACAAGTTGAGGACAAATACTTTAATGAAACTTCATAATTCAAGTACTTTCTTTACATTTTTGTACATATGCAACGGCCAGGGAAAACTATCACTGACGCTGTCCTTCGTTCCATTGTATTGCGCAGGAGCAGCTGTCACCGGCCGTGTATTGTAATTGCACCAAAATTATAGTCGCAACAGAGAGCACATATAAAAAGCCGGAGTTCTGCAAAATATACATTAGAAATGCGAAGATGCAGCTTGATAAAGGTCAAAAAGCGTCCCTGGAAACGAAGTTCACTGCATGTGTATAGAAAAGCTCGCAACAAGATATTTAAATATACGCCTAAATCTCCAATAAATGTACATATCTAAACAAAAGTCAGTGTATATAAGGCATCGAACAAAGAAAATAAACTTGTTGCGCAATCAGATTCACAAATCACAGAATTCTATGCCCCCCCCCCTCCTTTGGCTTCACTCTCCTCGATGCATCGCACGCGACGGAAGGCGGCGCGCTTCCTCTCCGCTTTTCTCCCTTGCGCACACAAGACTGAGCCACCGTCGTCGATCCCCCTCCCCTCTACGCTTTCACTCGCACGTACAGCATGCGGCGCGCGGTGACCATGTTTCGCCCTTGAAGTTTGATGAATAAGCGCGAAAAAATGCGTTCACCAAGACAACTTAAAATTTAATGACGTTTCGGCTCCTCATACAGGAGCCTTGTTCACACTAAAACCCATAACAGAGGTACAACGTAATTAAGTACGTTTCAGTACGTGACGCAAGCAGCGAGTCTACACCATAGGAAGTGTCCCGTCATGCCTCTTTGCGTGTGCGCCGTGGTCTGCATGTGCAAGGATCCTAGATGCAGACATGACGCAAGCGTCTTTTCCTTGGCCAGGACACGTACACATTCCCAGTGAATGTTGTGACCAGTAGCTTCCACATGTTCAGCAAGGGCATTCGAGGCCTCGTGCCGTTTCTTGACGTCATACTCATGCTGTTGCGCAGGCTTCTTCAAGTCACCTCTCTCCCCGATTTACTTCTAGTCACAGTTCTCGCACGTTATGGCGTAGAGTACACCGGGGAAATTTTCCTGTGGCAATTCCTCTTTTACGCTTACTAAAACGTTTCTTAGTTTTCTGGTTGGCACATTCGCAATTTTGACGTCGTACCTGCGCAAGATACGAGCGATGGTCTCACTTGTGGCAGGTACATATGGAATGGTAGCTCACTTCTTAGAAGACGACGCAAAACGCAACGCTGTCTTTCTGGGAATGACACTTTTTTCCTTACCGAAGACAAAAAGGCCGGAGGGTAGCCACAGGTTATTAAATCTTCACAGATGATCCCAATGTCACGCGTGCAGTCCTCCTGTCTTGTGCAAAAGGATTTTCCTCCCTGGAACAGCTTAGCAGGAACAGACCTTTTGTGTGAAAGCGGATGTACCGAGTTAAAATGCAGGTACCGACCTGTATGTGTGGCATTCCTGTAGGCGTTGAAAGAAAGGCCAGAGTCACCGCGCTTCACAATAACATCAAGAAACGGTAGACAACCGCATGCTTCTTGCTCGACAGTAAACGGAATCACCTATTCCACGCTGTTAAGAGGAGCAGTGAAGGCTGCGAGAGCATCCTTATGAATTATGCAGAAGCAGTCATTTACATATCAAAGGACCACCTTTGGGGACGGGGTAAAAGATGCAAACGCCCTACATTCGACGTCTTCCATGACCAGATTCGCAGCAGAAACTGATATAGGTGCTCCCCTATAGCCGTACCATGCGTTTGCAGATAAAAATTATGTTGTTAGACGAAATATGTATTCTACAAATGGAACCGAAGGAGACAAGATAGGTTTCGAACGCCAATCGGATACCTATTGGGCCGCGGCCCGTCAGCTTCGAAAGCAGCAGTACAAACCTTTACAGCCAGTTCTACTGGAGCGCTTGTGAATAGTGACCTAACATCAAATGAGACCATGACGTCATCATGAACAGAAACAACGCGCCATGTCTTTTCAATAAAGTCGCCAGAATTGCGTACGTGTGTGCCGCTTTTTCCAACAAGTGGTGAAATAATCCGGTGCAAGAAACGGGAAAGCTTGTACAAAGCTGACCGAGTGTGGTCGACAATGGGTCGCATAGGAGCACCTTGCTTCTGTATCTTTGGTAGGCCATAAAGTGTAGGAGTTGATCCGTTATGACAAAGTAGTCGGTATCATCATCATCATCATCATCATCATCATCATCATCATCATCATCAGCCTGGTTACGCCCACTGCAGGGCAAAAAGGCTTCTCCCATACTTCTCCAACTACCCCGGTCACGTACTAATTGTGGCCGTGTTGTGCCTGTAAACTTCTCAATCTCATCCGCCCACCTAACTTTCTGCCATCCCCTGCTACGCTTCCCTTCCCTTGGAATCCAGTCCGTAACCCTTAATGACCATAGGTTATCTTCCCTCCTCATTACATGTCCTGCCCATGCCCATTTCTTTTTCTTGATTTCAACTAAGGTGTCATTAACCCGCGTTTGTTCCCTCATCCAATCTGCTCGTTTCTTGTCCCTTAACGTTACACTATCATTCTTCTTTCCATAGCTCGTTGCGTCGTCCTCAACTACGAAAATACAATGCCGCAATTTAAGTGGAACCCATAAACTCCTTAACAATTACATAGAGGGCATATTGGAATAGCATATGGAAAGTTCCATTAGTATAGAGTAGACATGCTGCTTACAATGGATCATCTCTTTAAACATAGATCTAATCAGCTCCTGATGCATTCAGTGCTGCTCATTATGAACAATCGAAGCTCAGGCCTTTGTACTCCACAAGGCTGTTCCACGACGCCCGCACTAAATGTACCTCAGTGTTGACACCTTCAGTTACTACATTTACTTAGACCATAAACAAGTGCCGCCTGTGTGTCACGCGCTACACTGGGTCTTTAAACTTTTCGCAGGGCACAGGTATCAACAAGATACTTTGGTTCCGTATGTGTGTGTTAAGGGTCGCATGTCCTGTGTAATTTACTGTAGCGTCGCATTCACCTTACGCAGCGTGCTAGGTACGCCACCAGAAAAACCTCTCCACTTTTCATTAAAAAAACAGTCTCTTTGAAATGCCTCTAGAAATGTGAGAAATAAATATTTACTTACAAGGTTCAGCATTATCCTTCTTCCGTCTATTTCTATCACTTTCATTTTCTGCAAGTGAACCGCACAATTCTCTTTCAAAGATGCACGACACATATGCATATCTGTACAAGCAACACAAAATGCTGTCCGCCGCACAGGCAGCGGAGGACATGGGTATTAGGGTGGGTCTTTGGGAAACGAGAAGTCCATGCATGGAAGGGAAGGGAGAGGCAGGAAACAGATACAACTCCGAAGATACTTTGTAGGTAAAGGCTGGAGCAGCAAACCACAAGAGCTAGTGAAATGAACACCTTAAGTTTGTTAGAAAATTTCAAATTTCCGTGACACATACCTGTAAGTTGGCAAATTTGTTGCTAGTAGTGTAAAAATATTTAACAGGAGACAGAGGCATGCAGCTGAGCAAATATCATAGCGTCGCTTTCTTAGTGTAAATGGCCGCCCCCAGGCCCACGTGGACTGACGTCACATTCTCGGGAAGGAAGCGCCTAGCAAGTAGTTCCTGTATAAGATCACTTAGGGAGGGGAAGCATATAGAGTAACTCAAAGCCAGCAATAAATCCCACCAGTGAAGCCACCAGTGCTGTCACCAGTCGAAAACACAATCAGTAGCCGATCGACATTAAGTAATTATGCCAAGTCATGTACATTATATAAGTGTAATGCGCACTTTAACCATCTAACCTTGTCAAATTCTACGTAATCATCTCGAACAATGCAATGTCATATAACCATTCCGTCTTCACAACGTGCAGCCATCCTTCTCGCTTCAGAAAATTATCGCAGTTTGTGAGTGCCCTTCTACAACTAAACATCAATGCTTTCCATCACGTAGCTGTCAAGTAGAGTTGTGGCTGCCTTGGTTTTTTAGAAGCATTTATTGAGCGAATCAGAAGGAATTTAGCATCGTATTTCTACATAATCTCTCCCACTTTCAATACAAGTTTCTAACGCTTGAAGAGTGTCTGAATTCCTGTGCAACAAAATATAATTTTATTGGCTGTTTAACCAGTCATGCATCTTGAGCAGTACTTGCTCGAAAACGTGTTAATCACTTCGGCCGAGAGTCCGTGAGTAAGGAAAACCTGTCAGACTCTCAATCGCAGGTTTGAGTGGTCGCAACTGTCACACGGGCAGTATGAGGACGGAGAATTTCATGCTTTCTAATCCCAACTCGATCTGCTTGACTAGGTTGACGAGCATATTTCACAGATGTCACACGACATGCCACTTATCTAATCCATTTGAAAAACAGCTTGCTGTAACGAGCATGCAATGCTAAACTTAACTTCCGATCGTCATGAAATTTTCATACGCTTTACTCTTTCACTTGACAAAAATCTGACAGCAGAACTAGTTTTCATTTGGCGCATGTCTCATGTGCGGCAGCAATCTTTACATTCAGACTGTGACAGTGTTTATTAGCACCTTTCCACCACGTACCGAATGTTTTTACACACAGTATCAATTTTACAAGCTTATAGGTCAGCAGCAGGAGATCTTGAAATTTGATGAATAACAAATTTAATCTTTTTTGTTGATTGCTTATTGCAATTTATGTTCTTCTACATTCCCTCACTATGACGACTATCAAGATTATTCTACATCATCCACTACTTGTGCATTGACACCTTATAAATTAAGTTAATTTAATAAAAATTGGGTAATTAAGCCCTAGTAAACATTTATTCGGGTACAACGAAAAAATACTCATGACCAGCATGAACATCAGCCATCAACGTACACGAGGCACCATTCGTGTCAAGCCCTTTCTTTATTTGGTTTGATTCTCGGCAACATTTACTTGGAACCGCAACCACTTGGGGATAGCTCAAATGTCCCTTTTGGGCAGTTTTCACTCAATCTAGGGCCGTTCGTACTTCGTAAATTTAATCGAAAAACATCCACTCTCTACGAGTTGGAATTATTGCGAATGGACTGCGTGAGACTACAGGGCCTAAGCGCCCCCGATAGAAGCTTTCCTGCTTTCTACAGTGTCACATTTCCAGCTATATATATATTGCTAGCTGACTGCATGAAGACTGTTGACCATGAAGCGCTATTGAGGTCACAATTAAACAACACTTGCCTTGTGGTCCGCCATCCGTAGGTGAGCTGGACCACTCCGCCAGAACACATCAGCCCTGTACTCTAGCAATACTCGTACAGCATATACAGTCCATCAACAAATTTCCCTACCTCAGTGTAGTTATCTAGTAAGTTCTGTTAGTAGTATGTGTGTTAGTGTGTGTGTAGCCTACTATGTTATCAGTGAAGATGGTTTGCACAATTACCAATCTCTTTCTCGCAGTACCAATAAACATGAAGAAGGCATACGCACGTATTCAATGCCAACTGTCGCCCGCTGGTTTTCTGAGAAATAGCCCTCCTGCAACACAAAAAAATAAAGCAAAACCTTTAAAAAATTGGGGGGGGAAGCTTTTTTTCTTCCATCCTATGGCTTCCCGAGGGTCAATCGGTCGATCGCTGGTGTGGTTCTCGCCGAGTAGATGCTTGCTATCTAATAAAAATATAAATTTCTGAGGCTTCTGCATTCCCTGGTTGGCGTCATGTGATGCGGCCACAGAAGCAAACATGAAAGACACTCACTGAACATGGTGGCATTTTCTCTTGTTCAGCAAAAACAAAGTAGCAGTTTACCACGAAAGGTGAAGCATATATCGCATACAGCTGTACAAAGTAAGGATATTAGTTTTAATCGGCCGTATAGACTAGCAGATATTCGCTACTAACTAAGATAACTAGCAGGGTGTGATGCGCGCACAGGTAAACATGCACACATCTCGCTCGATGACCGCGGAAGCTCGCTGTCAAAACGCTGGTGTGGAGAAGCACGGCAGCAGCAGCGAGCCAATGGACCTTCTTGCTCTCTCTCGCTGCAACGCAAAGTAAACATCGAAAGCACAGCGCATATGAAGCTACCGGCCCTCCGTATATATAAAGCCACCGGCACTCCGTATATCTTGTGCACATCGCAGATTGCTTTGAAGATGAGGCGCGTACCCTGTGCACGTCACAGATCGCTTGCAAGATACGGCGGCCGCGCGGCCGCGTCTTAAGTAGTAGCCGCCGGAGTAGAGCGCCCCCCTCCTCTCTCGCCACCTCCTCGTGCCTCGCGCACGACAGAAGACGACGCGCTCCCTCCCTGCTTTCTTCCCTCTGGCGCGCGAGATTGAGACGCGACCTTCGGCATACTCGCAAGTTTTCAGCGGCACATACAGCCTACGGCATGCGGCGACGACGTTACCGTGTTGGGACTTTATATGGAACATAACGGCAACGCCAGAAATGCGCCTTGAGTGTCGATCCATATAATTGCTGCCGCAATAAAACCGAATGTGCATGTAACGATAGCATTACATCGCAATGTAGTTGGGAGACTTCTGCATCGCCTAGGTAGCATCGCTTGGCGGTAAATGCAAAACGCAAACACAAAAATGCATAGCCTCCGAGACTGCTCGAGACCTCCGAGACCATGGAAAGATAGCCATTGGGCACGGTGGCATCCTAGTTTCGTCATAAAGTGGCATAATCTAGTGGCGGAGCTTGGCAGCTGCACACACCCCCTGACTGGTGTCAGCAGCGTTTTACGGAAAAAATTTAGGTTAAAGAGGCCGGAGAGGAAACTTAAGATGCACACCTTTAGTGAAGCTTTCTATGTGAAGTCCGGAAGTTAAGGGTTTTTGTCAGCGATGGGCCCGTAGTATGTTTCTGCAAGGCATCCGTTATGCCTGGGGCGGTTGTGGGAAGGGGCATAGCTATAGGGATGTGATGACTCGAAATAAAAACAGGAAATTTCGGGGGAAAACTTTTTGTTGGCATTTCTCCAGGCATAAAAAACCGAAGAAACGATCGATTTAGTTTACCAAATAAAATGGAATGTATTTATGTAAATTGTATGCAAGTTAGACTAGATCGCTTGATGAGTATAAACTTTCACGCGACATTTTGCCTCATCCAGTTTGTGCAACATTTTAAGGTGGCGTTAGTGTGCAGCATCTCCATCATTTGTTGCTCAGAAAGGCAATCTCGACTCACCTCGGTTATGACTGCATACAGAATCCGCTCTTGGGTTACAAGATGTTTGTTTCACTACTTCAGTGTTCTTTCAACCAAATTAAAAGTGCGCGTGAGCCTAGAGGTTGGCAGTCCTGTGCTGCATTTTTGACATTGCGCCTTTTACCGTCAAAGCAAAGGCCCCATCTTCTAGTCGCTCAGTCTAAATTTACGCCGTAGTGGCCTAAAAGTGACTCCCTCCCTCAACCCACTATCCCGTTGTACAATACAGAAATCATTCCGCCAGTAGCTGTTCTCAGCAAAGGAACATCTTGGTATGGCTTTCTGTCTCATTCTAACAAGGACATTCTCACAGAAGTTCCTTCTTTTTTTCATTGGTCCTCAGTCTCGACGCAAGACAGCATGCTAAGGTAGTCGGCCATTTGGCTACTCAACGTGAACTGATGCATTTTCAGCGCATTGTTTGGAAAGTGTCGCTTGTGACAAACAACTTCATTCAGTAGATTTAATGTCAGGCGGACAATTTTCACTTCGGAAGTTACACAAAGAAAGTTAAATTAAATAGCAATAATGTATTACTATAACAAATGTCATAAATCTCCCTACAGAATGAAAAGGAGGCTTCGCAATGCAGAAAAGACGAAAAAATGGAATTCGGGTGCCGATGCTGCCATGAGCTCCCCCCGCCCCCCGTTGGCTTGTCACGAACGAATGAATGAACGTGTGCTTAGTGGTGCAACGGCTGCCGGTATGGCCAAGGAGCTCCATGCTATTGTTAGTGACTTCGCAGTGGTGCACAAAGACAATGTTTGTCCAACACATTGAGGAAACTAGATGATCGTCCTCTGAGTGAACAGACAGTACTAGAGTACCGTCCCCAACAATCATCGGCTCAGAAGACAGGGAAGACACTCTTGTGCTTTCTCAGAACGTCTGGTTTGCGCGAACGGCTTTAACTCAAGCACTGTCCGTACACGTCTCTACACCTTCTCTCTCCCTTCTCTTTCTTCCCCCAGCGTAGGGTAGCCAACCAGATTCTTGACTGGTTAACATCCCTGCCTTCCTAAATTTCTCTCTCTCTCTGTCTCTCTCTCTCTCTCAGTGGTGTGATGAGTTCTATGTATTTGTTGTGATGTGGCTGCAAAGCGCGTAAAATCTACGTGTAATGAGATTATGGCGATGACTAATGATGTGTAGTATGAGCTTTAAAATGCACTGCTAAAAATAGCTACGATATGCAAAGTATGTCCGATGCAGAATTGGCTATAGCTGTACTGCCTCACCAGACCCCTTAAAACACAAGGGCCTGGAGGCATGTGCTATACAAAACTACTATCACAGCGGCATCCTTTGAAGAGAGGATGCGCTACGAATTTATGGGGCTAATAACATGTATGACAACATCTTTCATGAAACCTAGGACTGTGTTGGAATCAAAAAACTGTTCTGGACCAAGAAACATTACGGGGTGAAGAGGGATGTACTGCCGGTATGCTAGGGGGAAATGTCTCTTTCTGTCAGATTCGGCTTCCCGACACTACAGGAGGACGTGGAGGACGGTCAGCATCTCCCCGCATCTAGCACAGGCTGAAGTTTCATTTCCAGTAAAGAGAAAATTATTGATGCCAAATCTGTGTCCTATTCTGAGACGACAAAATAGAACTTCTGTTTGGCGTGACTATTTTCTTTAAGATACTGCATGTGTGGAATGAAAGTAAGCCTGGAGTCAAGTATAATACTTACAAATGTTGCCCTTTGTTGACAGGTATTTGTTGTCCACACAGTTCTACACAAGGATCTTGAACCAGGCCTCTCTTTCTTGTAAAAAGAATTAAAACAGAATTTTTGTGGGGTTGATTTTAAATCCGCTTTTGTCTGCCTTCTTAGACACCTTGTTCGAGACCTGCTATACCTGACTCTCGCGCACTGCGAGGTTACAAGATTTGAAGCCTACTTGAATGTCGTCCACGTAGACGGAATAAAAAATGGCCGGTGGTAATGAATCATGGAGTGCGGTCATCCTAACGATAGAGTGTGCAGCTGAGCACGCCTCCCTGGGGTACATCAGTTTCCTGTGCAAATGGACGTGGCAAACACTGCCGATTTTGACGCGGAAGGTACGATTGGACAACTAGCTTTCTATTAGGTTTAACATATTGCCACAGATGCCCATTCCCGACACGTCTCTCAAGATACGCAGCGCCCCGTTGTGTCGTACGCCTTCTGCATATCGAGGAATATGGATAAAAACTTTTTTGTGTACAAATGCGTCACGGATATTTCCTTCAATACGCACAAGATGATCGGTTGTGGACCACCCTTCTTAAGGCCACACTGATAGGGATCAAGCACTTTGTTCAGTTCAAGGAAATGTATGACTCGCCGATAAACCATTTTTTCAAATAACTTACAAAGGCAGCTAGTAAGAGCTAAGGGGCGGCAACTTGCCACCGAGGAAGGGTATTTACCCTGCTTCAAAACAGGGACCAAAATCGTTTCTTTGGGTGTGGATGGAAGGAATCCGGCAGCCCAAATAGTGTTGAAAAGTGCGAATAGTGAAACTTGTGTGTCAGTGTGCAAGTTTTTGATCATGTCATACCTGACTCTGTCAGGTCCCGGTTCCGAGCTCCTGCATACGATCAACGCAGCTCTGAACTCGGCAATATTGATAGGCCGGTTATACGATTCGTTTAGCCGGCATTTACGCGTGACTGGCTTACATTCTTCTATTTGTTTGTATTTAAGGAAGGACTGAGAATAATGGATTGAGCTTGACACGCTCAAAGTGCCCCTCAAAAGAGTCTGCCTGGTTTTGCAACGTATTCCCTTGGTCGTTCCCCTAAGGCAACGGATGAATTTGTTGCCCTTTAAGCTTTCTTAAGCTATTCCGCACTTTCGCCTCCTGTGTGTATGAATTTATACCTGAGAGAAGCCTCATCCAGCTTTCTTTCTTTGCCTGTCGTCGTGTCCGCCTACCCTGTAATTTGATCTTTTTAAACTGAATTATATTTTCTGCATTTGGAGATCTAAGCAATACGATCCATGCCTTATTGACTCTATCGCGTCTCTCTGCAGTCTTCGCTTCACTAGGGAACACGTCTTGTAAAGAAACCACCATTCGGGTAAACTTTTCAGCTGCATCAATAATGCTTCAAAGTGTTGTTTTCACTGGCTTTGCTTAACGAAAAATAACGAAAACATAGACGTTTCGCCAACTATGCGGGTGGCATCGTCAGTACACAATGACAACAAATGAGAGATACGTTGTTGCCATCATTTGTTGCCATCGTGTACTGACGATGCCACCCGCATAGGTGGCGAAACGTCTATGTTTTTGTTATTTTTCGTTAAGTAAAGCCAGTGAAAACAACACTTTGAAGCATGAGTTCCCCTGGCTTTTGGAACATTTTCTCATGCATCAATAATAAAAGCGGTAAATTGTGCAACAGCATCATCTATACTAAAATCCTTTATAAAATCTCGTGGTATATAAGTTGATTCTTCAAAGTGCTCCCAGTGAGCCAATGCTAATTTCCATCGAGGAATAGAGGGAGGGTTCTCATGCAGAGTTATCAGGTTTAATGTTAAAGCAAAGTGGTCACTTCCAAAAAAGTTTATTGACGACGTTCCATCCCAGGTGAGGAACACGAGAAGCAGAGCCAAATGCTAGATCTATCGATGAATACTAGTTTTGCTGTACGCTGTAATAGGTCGACTCATTCTTATTCAACAGGCAGCCACTGGAGGTCAGAAGGAAATTTTCAATAAATCGACCTCTCGCGTCGCATCGCGAGTCTTCCCACATCGTGTTGTGGGCGTTAAAATCACCCCCGAGTACGTAGCAGTCCGGAAGCTGATCAATGAGATTATAGAACTCGCCGTTCCTGAAATTATAGTTAGGGGGTATGTATATAGAGCACACTGTGACCAGTTTACTGAAAAGAATTGCCCGAACTGACACAGCATCAAGCGGCGTCTGACGGGCGACGTGTTGACAAGCTATAGACTTGCGGGCAACTATTGCTACACGGCCGCAGGCGTTAACTTCATCACAGTGTTTTCGGAAGATGGTATAATTGCGAAGAAAGTTTGTGTTTGTAGGTTTCAGATGTGTATCTTGAACACAGCAACTTTGGATTGTGTTTGTGTAGGAGCTCTCTAATATCGTCGAGATTATGAAGAAGTCCTCTAACATTCCATTGGAGTAATTGTGTATCAATTATGATCAATGTGCTTTGTGCTGTGTGTTTAGAGACCAAGATTAGCGCGCGGGCCCTCTCCAGGCGCTTTGACGCGAGGTTTGTCTTTTTTTGGAACGATCGTGAGAATTTCGCCGT
Organism: Dermacentor albipictus; assembly: GCF_038994185.2. Taxonomy (NCBI): domain Eukaryota; kingdom Metazoa; phylum Arthropoda; class Arachnida; order Ixodida; family Ixodidae; genus Dermacentor; species Dermacentor albipictus. The sequence continues at coordinate 57,049,813 of NC_091827.1, read as the reverse complement.
TCCATGGGCGCTGGCGGCGCCGTCTGGCTGGTCGTTGTATCCATTGCCTCTTACGAAGCGCTGGACACGCGCTCTTGCGAGCGCTGTGCGTGACATGAAGGCCTCGACACGTCGGACAAGACCTTTGAGGCCACCGGCCCGCAGGTCAATGGCCGTTTCTGCTGAGGTGGCGGAGCAGCGCCTGCTGCAGCCACCGGTGGGGGGGGGAGGGGGGGAGGGGAGTCAGAGGGTGTCACCGCCGGCTCACTGCGTGTGGGCCGGACAGCCACCGGAAGCCGTTGTGTCGCTGCCCCCTGACGCGTCATATCGGCAAAAGTGTTCTTGGGCAGGTAGGATACCCTCCTGCGTGCCTCCTTGAAATTTATGTTTTCCTTTTCTTTCTTTCAGGATGGGCACGACCGCGAGTATGCAGCGTGCTGCCCACCACAGTTTACAGTGGTGAGAGTTTTCACAAGATTTAGATGTGTCCTCATGAGCACTGCATTTCGCACAAGTGAGGCGGCCTCGGCCTGTGGCCGAACTGTGACCGAAACGTTGGCATTTAAAACACCGAAAGGGATTTGGCACGTAAGGCCAACTTGAAGCTTAAGGTATGTACCCGGCCTCGATGGACTCGCGGAGAACACTTGAGCCGAAGGTGAGTGTCAGGTGTTTGGTCTGGATTTCTTTGCCATCCCGCCTCATCTGAATTATTTTAACATTAACAACTTCCTGCTCACTGAAGCCCTCCAAAAGTTCAGCCTCAGTCAGCTCGAACAAATAATCGTCCGACACAACGCCGCGGGTAGTGTTCATGGTGCGGTGCGGGGTTACTGTTACTTCAACATCCCGAACTGGCACTAGACTGGGTTGCATTTCATACTGTTTATGATCATGAAGTTCCAAGAGGAGATCACCACTTGGCATCCTTGATGCCTTGTAGCCTGATCCAAGTGCCTCGATTAGACTTAGAAACTAGAAAAGGGGAGATTGTTCATACTTGTTTATCCGTTTTCAGTGATTGACGTGGAATCGTGGGAAATTTGGTCTTTGACGTCCAAAGAACTGAAACACATCGTCGGTGTGCCCTCTTTTTTGAGGGCTACCAGGAAGTGGAGAGGAGGAACTAGCCATAAGGATATCTGGATACTTCGGCAGCAACGCTAGCCACCCATCGTGGAGCCCTACAAGGGCACGCTGCGGGACCTGTGGAGCAGGTCTTGCAAATGCCAGCGGAACATTACCGCAATAACGGAATATGACATAACCTGAGTAGGCTACTCCCACAGTTTTCACCCTCGTTGCCTAGAAAATCGAAAGTAATGCAGAACAGAAGAGAAGACAGGAAAGACTAAAGGTGCGAGAGAAAGACGAAGATTGGAAAGGGGGATAAGAAAAGGCAACTACCGATTTCCCCCGAATGGTTCAGTCCGGAGGTGCCATCTACGTGAAGCCGAGGCTAAAGGGCTGTGTTGCCTCTGACGAGAGGCCTTAAAGGTCCAAACGCTCGACATCAGCTCAACCACCAGGATCCCCTTTCTCCCCGGAAACGGGTAAGCCACGCACGGTTAGACGCGAGAGGGTCCAACGATCGTGGTGGTGTCGCAACACGCCAAACCGCTGCTGATGCAGACGCCCTTGCGGGATGGGTCGTCACGACGTCTTGTATTTGGACAGCATTTGCATGGCCCTATAATTAATAGATTCTCGCTCAAACAGTACATTGCGTGTGAATGAACCAGATATTTTGAGAGTGGATAGAACCAGGAGGTGTGAAGAGCGCGTGGCATTTTCTTTGCCCGGAGGTGTCGCCCTACGAGAAGCTCAACGCAGCAAATAATGAAAACTAATCCTGTTCCAAGACTGCCCAAATACGAGAAAAATAAACTAATTCCTGACGTCACACCTATACAATAGTAGTGAGGTTGCAACATACAAATTTAGGGAGGAAAAGTGCTGGTCTTTATTTATTCAGTTATCAACACTTTTGTTCACGTAATCAATAAGTACAGCTCGGAAAGAATACTTTATCATCGTCAACTGGTTTCCAGCGGTTGGCAGCAGAGAATGTATACATACTTATGATTGCTGTTTTCTAACAATCCCTGCGCTTGAACTAGTTTTTAACATGACGAACCCGCAACATATAATTGACTGCACGACAAACACCCTCCATCCGCAAAGTGGAAACTAATGTTCCGGATGTGTGCAGACTGTACACCAGCCTCTCCTCCTTAATAAAACGAATGTTCGCAGCTTTCATGGTCGATAGTAAAGAATTTCTAAAGCTAGCAAGAATCTCCCAGCGAATAAAGTATAGATCTGTTATAGAATGTCCATCTCGTGCCAAAACCATTTGAACCCGGTCTTTGCATGCACATTATATGCTGTTATTTTTACTTCGGTATGCTAAAAAGGTTAGTACATTCTTTCAGTGTTCCCCAAATTTAAAAAAAAATGTCTTATATTTTTTCACAACTTCAAGTTTTTAGAAAATTTTGCAACATTAGGCGCAGCCAAGGGAATGTGGAGGGTGTTTTTTGTTATTTCGTCACCCATTTTGCTGACACCGGTTATTTTCAAGCCGAATTTAGGACACTCAATTCAGGAAAAAGCTGGACGCACTTTGCCATCATACTCAAACAGCGAGTTGAATCGGTGGCGCACGCCACGAGAGGTATGAGAAGCCATCGTGCACGGTCTACATAGCAAGTGAAAAATTCTCACCGCAAATCTGAGCAGAAGGGATGTTTTGCCGCTCCACCTTTCTCCAAGAACGACAATATTCAACAAGGTATCACTGCGAACAGAAGAAAGATAATCGCAAGCACTTATCATGAGTCGGTTTCATGTGCGAAAGTTTCAATTTGTAAATGTCCCTTGGCTCCTCACAAAACACTGCTCTACCACGGCAAATTTCTTAATAGCAAAAATTTCACTGTCACATCTCGCAGTTCAGGGCGTAACGTGCGCAAAAACTACGTCATATTTCATGTGCCTGTGCGCAATTACTGGCATTTCTGAATATCTGCTTTAGATATAAATCAAAGCTTCTTTGAGCTGGAGCGTTGTTGTGCCATTACCACAAGCCCGGATTCCGAATCTGCAAGATGCGGAATCTATCCTGCGAGCGCCATAATTCTCCCTTCACAAGTCAAGATGCTGCGCCGTCGTGCGGGAGAAGCCTCGGCGAGCAGCGTGTTTGGACGTGTCCGCGTGTGCCAGACAGCCCGGCGCCGCACCTCCCTTTGCCTGGAGGTCACCGCGCGCGCGAACTTTGAACCGGGTGGCCAGCGCGGTCGCTGGTTGGACCCCTCGGACGACCGTCGTGTGCTGACTTTGTATTGGGCCGTTTGAGTGACAATGGTCCTCGGGGATTATAAAAGCAGCGACACGCCGCTCGAAAACAGGATCCGCCGACCTCACCGGGAGAGAGTGTCGCTCCCGACTGGGGTGAGATGTGTCACGCGTTTTCGCCGGACGTCGTCGTGCGAGAACAGTCGCGTTTGTTGTGAGCACTCGGCCCCAGTGCCGACCCGTTCATGTCCTGTATGATAACCTGTATATAATGTATAAAGTCCCTTTTGTTATTCTCATCGACGCCAGGCTCGGAGTCTTCGCTACCAACGCTCTGTCACGAAACGGGTGACGAGCGCTACGGGACCACAAAGCCGTAACACTGGTGGCACCGGTTGGGTGTCGTAACACTGGTGGCACCGGTTGGAAGTTCATAACACTGGATGGCAGCTACGGGATTGACCGGCATCAGCTACCTCGGCGCGGTGAGTGCCTGAAGTTTACCTCAAACACCAGACTTTCTCTGACACAGGTTATAGTAGCTCAGGGATTGACTTGGTGTTGCATTGTGTTTAACCTTGTGTGTTTCAAGCCTAGTAAGAGTGTTTTGAAAACCAGGGGATGCTGAGAGGGTAAACAGGGCAGTGTGTGATATACTTGCATATGTCTTACTAGTAGTGTTATAGTAGCGTACGGCAGGTATATTCAAAAAGGGTAAACAGCAGGAGGACAGTGTGAACGATGGAGAAGTACAAGGTGAAGGAACTTCTCGAAATTTGTGAGGAGTTGGGCATTGAGTTGGGCTCAACCAAAAGAAAGAATGCGATCCTTGAGGTCATGAGGACTGGGGACGTAACGGCTGAGGAGGCCGCTGAGGCCTTGGCGGGTATCAATGAACGTCGGGAAAGGGAGGAAAGGAGAGAACAGGAACGTCGCGAAGAGGAAAAGGAGGAAAGGAGAGAGATTCGTGAGCACGAGCTTAAAATGAAAGAGTTGGAGACCCGAAATAGCTCGCCAGCGCCTAGTCTCACTTCTAATGTTCCAAGAATACGCGATCAACTTCCACCCTTTGTCGTCGGAGAGGATATGGCCAAATACCTCGTGAAATTTGAGCACGTGTGCGAACGGAATAGCATTGAGCGATCCCTTTGGGCACAGAATCTGTTAGCGTTGCTTCCTGGGGAGGCATCAGACGTAATAACTTGCTTATCGAAAGAGGCGTTCGAGAGCTACAGTGATGTGAAGGAAGCGCTACTGCGGAAGTACAAATTGTCGCCCGAAGCTTTCCGGCAGAGGTTCCGGTATGCAAAAAAGGGCAAGGAGTCGAATGTTGACTTCGCGTTTCGTCTAAAAGCCGACCTGGTGGAATGGCTGAAGGGCGAAGAGGTTTACGACGACCGCGACAAAATTGTCGAATGCATCGCGTTGGAGCAGTTCTACCGTTGCATTGATGAGGATGTCCGGCTCTGGCTGCAAGATAGGCTAAAGGAGGTTAAGCTAAACAAGGCAGCAGAGTTAGCGGAAGAGTATTACACCCGCCGCAGCTTGCACAGCAAGGCAGTGCGCGTAGAAAAAGCAGAAAGGAGAGATGGGTTTTCCGGGAAGTCCGACGAACGGAAGCAAATCACGCGTCGCGAGTTTCGGAAAGACGAGTCCATTACCAAAGAAACTGTAAGGGAAGGACAGAATGCATCTCAGAATGCTAACGATGGTCCCAAGCAGCGAAACGATACGACGCGTTCTTTTGAAAAACGGAAGCCGTTAACCTGCTACAATTGCAAAAAGCAAGGGCACATCGCTGCAAGCTGCCCAGAGAGAATTGCTTTCGCAACGATACAGGAAACTCACAAGAACATACGTCTATTGGAGCCCTATGTGCAGGAAATTAAGGTAAACGGCAAGAAGTGCCGAGCACTGCGGGACTCTGCAGCAACTATGGACGTTGTTCACCCGTCTTTCGTCTCCTTGACTGATTTTACGGGAGAGTGCGTTAGGATACGGCAAGTGGCCGAGAAGGAGAGTGTCTGTTTACCGATCGCAACGGTTATCATTGAAGGAGAGTTTGGAAAACTTAACACCGAAGCCGCTGTGTCAGCCGCCCTCCCGGAGCAATTTTCCTACCTCTTCTCAAATAGCTCGGAGCAGCTGCTGAGGGATCAGGGCAAATCATTCTTTGCCGACGTGGCGTACATGGCCCCCACGCGATCCCAAGCGCGCCCGCTGTCGAGGGAACTTGACTTAGCGTCGGTGAGCGAAAGGCGGTGCGGCACACGGACTGATCAAGGTAACTTGAGTGGTGAGCAGTCACGGGAGAGGCAGAGCTCGGAGGCTGGCCTAGACGAGCGGGTCCTGGAAGTGAGTGGGAGTGACGCGTACAGTGCTAGCCGCGATATAGACGCGACGCCGCAATTAGGCGACGCGGGCTCCACACTCGCTCCGGTTTCCGCCAGCCGGCAGGAGCAGGCTGCAGTTGAAAGAGAAAGTCTGATTCGCGAGCAACAGGAAGGCTGTTCATTAGCCGATCTGAGGAAGAGCGTCAAACGGGGAGTGAAAAAAAAGAGGGTTTCATTTGGCAAAGAATCTGGCTTATCGTACCGCGGCTACACGGATAAGCAGGGTCGCAAATATAAGCAGCTTCGGATTCCGCGAAAATATCGCCGGGAAAAATGAATGACCTCATTTGCTTCCTCAGAAGTATGGTTTCGGTCCAAAGCGATTTCAAGGGGACCATTCTATTTGTCATTATTATTGCTGATTATTAATTGTTTCTATTTTGGTGTGTTGTTGATTTGAAAACTGATTGTTTGAGCCTTGTGTGCTAGATCGTACACCTGCCTCTTGTTGCAGCGGGAGCAAAAAGAGGGATAGCAATTTAGTTAGGTTGATTGGAATTATGGCCTTGTCTGGTGTTTGACGGGAGACAGAGGGCACTTGTTCGTGTTGGGTGTTGCCTTTTGCCGGTCGGTTTTGCAAGCTGCAGAACGACCAAGCGGGACCAGTGGCGAGAAGCAAGGTCTTAGGAACGACCCGAGCGGAGCTGGTCAAGGTGCCTTGGCGACGACGCGGTGAGCAGAGCTCCTGTCCTGGCGAGTCGGACCTGGGCACGTGAAGTTACCTGGCGTCCCGACACTGGACGTGAACTTGGACGAGCCTGACGAACGTGCGCGCCTGGCATCCGAGCCACGTGGAGGCAGCTCGTCTTCCCGGCGCCTTATCTGAGGGCGGGGATGCTGTTGTGCCATTACCACAAGCCCGGATTCCGAATCTGCAAGATGCGGAATCTATCCTGCGAGCGCCATAATTCTCCCTTCACAAGTCAAGATGCTGCGCCGTCGTGCGGGAGAAGCCTCGGCGAGCAGCGTGTTTGGACGTGTCCGCGTGTGCCAGACAGCCCGGCGCCGCACCTCCCTTTGCCTGGAGGTCACCGCGCGCGCGAACTTTGAACCGGGTGGCCAGCGCGGTCGCTGGTTGGACCCCTCGGACGACCGTCGTGTGCTGACTTTGTATTGGGCCGTTTGAGTGACAATGGTCCTCGGGGATTATAAAAGCAGCGACACGCCGCTCGAAAACAGGATCCGCCGACCTCACCGGGAGAGAGTGTCGCTCCCGACTGGGGTGAGATGTGTCACGCGTTTTCGCCGGACGTCGTCGTGCGAGAACAGTCGCGTTTGTTGTGAGCACTCGGCCCCAGTGCCGACCCGTTCATGTCCTGTATGATAACCTGTATATAATGTATAAAGTCCCTTTTGTTATTCTCATCGACGCCAGGCTCGGAGTCTTCGCTACCAACGCTCTGTCACGAAACGGGTGACGAGCGCTACGGGACCACAAAGCCGTAACACTGGTGGCACCGGTTGGGTGTCGTAACACTGGTGGCACCGGTTGGAAGTTCATAACAGCGTGTACTAGAACCTTGGTGCAGGGGTGGTAGTGCTTTTCTCTCAAAGGTGCTCCTTGACTTCCTTGTGGACGGGGGTCTCGACAAGGTACTCTAGTTATTTCTTACTGTGAGTGCTTGTTTAGGTTGTGTGCATGTGTATCGCGTATGAATGGGTTACTTCACGCACAACCTCTGCCAGTTCCAGTAGCATGCATGACCCGGCAAACATCTCCAGCATCTATTACAGCTTTCTCTCTCTCCCTCTCTCTCTCACTCTCTCTCGCTGCTCGGTGCAGTGACAAGACCCAATTTCCCGAAACAAAAGGTATAACGTAATGCTTCTTGGCTGCAGTTCCCAAATTTAGATTCAGTGCATTGCACCCTTGACACAAAATGTCTCTAAAACGTGACAATAATGTGCGATGACGAGGCGGCAGCTCACGGTCTGCAAGGCCTTGAACCCATCACACAGGCTCAAGAATCGTGCTCAGATATAACCCTGTGCTTTCCTTGTACGCTCTGCTTCGAAAACCATCGGTAAATCTGGCGCTATTGAAGAGTTTCAGTTTGTCCATGAAGCAGCATTCGTCATTCGAACGACAAATACCGACTTACTGATGAGGTGTACGGCAAAATACGACGCTGGTAGCGGAATCTTAAGACATAGAGTCTGAAAGAGGGCACACAAAGCACGTACTGTATTGAGTTACCTTATTCTATTCCTGTTGTAAACTGTTGGTAGCCACGTAATCCCCAATGCACAGTCTGTTTATGACTTTGCTTAAACGATAGCACTAACATGACATACAAACATTTCGAACGTACTGCAGTTGAGCAAAGCGTCACAAAAGGTCGCCACTATGCAGCGGCCGTCCATGGCTGCGGTAATACAGCAATCCGCAAGCGCTGAGATGTTTACAGACGTGCTAAAACTCTCCATTCATATCGCTGGGCGTGCAGAACTGCTCTGTTCAGTGTGTCCCATTTCTCCTTTCTGCAGCTAATCGTTAACCACCGTTACCCGCCGTGGTTGCTCAGTGGCTGTGATGTTGGGCTGTTTATACTGCTGAGCACGAGGTCGCGGGATCGAATCCCGGCCACGGCGGCCGCATTTCGATGGGGGCGAAATGCGAAAACACCCGTATACTTGGATTTAGGTGCACGTTAAAGAAACCCAGGTTGTCGAAATTTCCGGAGTCCTCCACTACGGCGTGCCTCATAATCAGAAAGTGGTTTTGGCACATAAAACCCCACAATTTTTTTAACCATCGTTTTTACTGGTGACGAAGAGCATCTACAGAGCAAGCATATGCAAAACCAATGGCTACTCAAGTCATGGTGACTTCGTGTACTATCAGTAGAGACGAGATTTTAGGTAAACGCCAATTTTGTTCTTTGCTTAGTAATAAACTATTTTCATTATAGAGTGATGAAAATTAAGTTTTACTGTTTTTTTTTAATTAAGCACTGGGAAGTGCGGGAAGTTCACCTACGCAAATAAGTTATGTGGCCAGGGCCAGGGAGACACAAAATGAGATGATAGTTATCACTGTCCGCCGGCCAATCAACTAAAATTAAATAATTAACTTTTTAGTGACTGCAGTAAGCGGGAATGTTTGTACTGCAAAGGTAGAGGCACTCGTGATTCTACACAGTTCCATTTGGCAGAATTACTCTACCACGCCCATGTTCCGAGAAATCCGGCAGCAAATTTTAATTTCCGTTCGCGCGATTGCGCATGCAAAACAGACAGGACCGGCGCAAAGCTCTTTCCTGATGTGACGCGGCTGTTGCGTGCGGCGTTTAGCCTGAAAGCGGGACGCAGTCGTAGGCAAAGGTGATAATTGTTACCCTTTCACTCTCGGCTGGCGTATCCAAGGAATGACTGCTGGAGCGGCGTACGCAGTAATCATTATCCTATAAAACGCCAGCATAGAAAAAAATTCGACACGTCTTTGTACGACTTGAGATCGCACCGGGACATTATCTCCTCAACGCGTTAGCTTCACTGCCATCTACTAGACTGCTTCCGCCATGGCGGCGCCTTTGGAACGACAATCAAGAAAAACCATGTTAGGATCCACTGGTGCTGACATGGCTGCTTCCACCGGGACGAGGCACTACCGAAAACAAGATTGTGATTCTTACAATGGCTGAGATTGTCTTACTGTACGCGGCTGTACGCGGCTCGCCACCCAGACCGTCCACTTCCAGCTAAGTCAACCTTCATAAGCATCTTTCAGCGCTTTCGCACAACAGCCTCTGGCCACCATCAGAGACACACCAATAAGACAATTGTCGATGAAGCTGTCGAAAGTGACGTTCTCGTGTACGTAACGTTGATACCACAAATCAGTGTCCGACAAATTGCTTATGAGCACGGACGCAGCTTCGCAACAGTCGCAAATGTGCCAAAGAAGCATAGGGTCCATCCGTACCATGTTTGCATTCACCGGAACCTAAGTGAGGTGCACTTTGAAAGGCGACTTGACTTCTGCAATTGGGGCCTGATCAAAATTGATGAATAAAGAGTTCCTTCAAAGAGTTATCTGAACAGATGAAGCTCGGTTTTGCAGTATGGTACTGTGAACGTTCAGAACACCCATCATAGGTCCTAAAAAAATCCCCTCTGGCTATAGCAACACAAATACCAAGTTCACTAGAATGTCAATGTGTGGTGTGGCATACTGTACTTTTTTCCGTTCCGGTGTTCCGTCATGCTGGAACCATACTTGGCGCAGGTCATTCAGGAGAAGATTTGATACGAAGTTGTTGACTGCAATGCTTAGTATTTATTTCGTGTTCTTCTTTCCGTTCAGAACAACCAGAACGGAAAGAAATACGCGAAATAAACACTAAGCATTGTAGTCAACAACTTCGTATCCAATCTTCTCCTGAATGACCTGCGCCAAGTATGGTTCCAGCATGACGGAGCACCACCACGTTTCTCCACCTCTGCGAAGAGTTGGTTGGACTGTCATTTTCCCCGACAATGGATTCGGTCCGCAGAAGCGATGTTTTGGCCGCCGACATCCCGTGACCTTTCTCCGCTCGACTTTCTTCTTTGGGGCTACGTTAAAGATCGAGTTTAGGCAACAAGGGCCATTGACATTAATGACATGAAGAACAGCACAATAGCTGCCTGTGCGAGCATCGGCCCAGAAGTACCGGGCAAAGTCATCGAGTCAATGGGAGAGCTGTTTATGCTTCGCGTTGCTGTGGACGGAAAGGATTATGAACATTTTTAAAACATTGATTTCTTGATGGGTGTCGTGTTTCCATGAAAAGTGAGATTTGGGCATGAGCACACCGACTTTAAAATAGCAGAACAAAATATTTCTTACCACGGCTAATTCTGTTTTTGTTGTTGTTGATGGTACTTGAAATTAAAATTACAATATTTAATAATTAGCAGCCACCCTATTTGCATCACCCAGTCCGAGATAATGCCGGCTCATCTATCGCCGCTACGCAGGGGCACTGCTCTCCGCCTTCTCCGCTCGTGCCATTATCTCGGCATGGCAGATACCACTATCGTTACAGTCTGCGTGGTTGCCTGTTTCGACAGCGGAGTTATCTTTACCTATGCCTCTGCCCCGCTTCCGGACGAAACGCCACACGCAACAGCCGCCTACCATCTGGGAGGAACTTTGCGCCCATCGTCATTGTCTTACATGCGTAACCACGCGAATGGAAACTAAAATTTGCAGCCAGATATCTCGGAACACGGGCGTGCTAGACGAATTCTGCCACGTGGAACTGTGTAGAATCACGACTACCTCTAACTTTTTAATACAAACATGTCCGCTTACTGCAGTCGCAAAAAAACTTAATTGCTCAGTTTTAGTTAACTGGCCGGCAGACAATGACAAATATCATCTCGCATTGTGTCCTCCTGGACACATAACTTTTCTGCGTAGGTGAATTTAACGTACCTTCCAGCGTCTAAATTTAAGAAATCCGTAAAACTTAATTTTGATCGCTCTGTATGAGCATGAATTGAGCGTTAAGAAAGTTTGTAGTACTGTTTTATAATGCGTTAGGGCTTATATATAAACGCCTATTTTCAACATCGGCGTCTACAAAACAATGCTTAGCCCCAATTTCACATTCGAGTGCAGTTTCAGATGCGTATGTTACGCTGTAATATTGATTGTTCTGAACTCTACCTGGTCCAACCACAACGCCCGGGCCCGGTTTACGTTATTGTCCTTGTGGTCTTATAGCGGTCTGGCAGTCTGCTCTGCGTTTCTCAGTCATGCCGCACAGAAAGACAACCAATAATGCGTTGATTCGGCAGTGAACACTTGACCCGACGGGCTTCAGGTGGAGAGAGCGCGTTTTGCTAACTGTGCGACTGAATTGAAAATCCAGCGCTGAAACTACTCCTACAGAAGTACCGCAACCACAGCGTGCCATCTGAGTCAACACTGCAGAAGAACTACCTTCAGTATGAATATGAAGAACCATTAGAAAGTATCAAAGACCTTGGCGACTCTTACATTTGGGTTTCCGTTAATGAGACGACAAACGTGAAGTGATGCTTTGTCACTCACTTTCTAGCTCGGAAATTTGCAGCAGACGAAAAGCCAAGGCCTATTCTAGTGTGCTCGAAGACTTCGGAGAGAACAAACGGAGAGTATATAGCGTATCTTATAAACCAGTCCCTCAAAGTACTGTCATACAGACGCCGAAGACGCAGAGGTTCTGTTACTTTACACAGACGTCGCAGCCTACATGCACAAGGCTAATCAACTGCTGAAGACCTTCTACCCACAAGTGGTGCATCTCACATGCCTGGCACACGCGCTTTTCTAGGCATGCCCTACGCACGTAGCAAGCCTTTGTGAAGAACTGAGGAAGCACTTCAAGGAGGTTAACGAGCTTACTGCTTCAGTCAAGGCCCGGGACCGTATCCTGTAGGCGCCCTCTGGCGCTCGCACGCCCAAGGAGTAGTTCCCGGACGTACCACTTCCGCCAGAGCCCGTCATCACAAGATGGTAAACATAACTAGAAGCAGCTGAGTATTATATCTGCAACTTGCCTGAAGTGATGGCAGTGATCAACGCCTTTTCAGGTGAAAGAGTGCTTCAGTCCGAAAGGGTCAAGCTCTCTGAGGCTAGGCTCAAAGTTCTATGAGGATAGCCTCCAAGAAGAGCTCACATGTTCGTTCGCCAACTTCACCTTCTTCGCAAACACTATAAAGAAACTTAAAAGTTCGGGCGAAACTCTAATTAGCTGCATTGCGCTAATTCTGGACGCACAGCAACGAATCACCACCGTTCCTAAGGGACCAGTAGACGAAAAAGTAGGTGTGAAGTGATAATCAATCTTCTACAATAACCAAGGAGTTTCTATCCTCAAAGATTTATCGTGAGTTTTTGCCGCTGAGCACTCTAGAACTCGAATTAGGCTAGACTTGAGGAGGGAACGGAAGAAACTGATACATAAGAAGCCGATCAATGAGTTAGCGGTAAGAGAGAAAACAGAGGAATTCCGGATCGAGCTACAGAACCGGTATATTGAGCTTTAACTCAGGAAGAGGACCTTAGTTTGAAGCAATGAACGACAATCTTGTGGGCATCTTTAAGGAGCGTACAACAGAAGTCATTGATAACTCCGTTAGACAGGATACCAGTAAGCTATCGCAGGAGACGAAAGATCTGATCAAGAAACGCCAAAGGATGCAAGCCTCTAACCCTACAGCTGAAATAGAACTGGCACAATCGTCCAAGTTCATCAACAAGCGTAAGGCAGCTGACATAAGGAAGTATAATATGCATAGAATTTCACATGCTCTCAGCAACGGAGGAAGCCTAAAACCAGTGAAGAAGAAACTAGGAATAGGCAAGAATCAGATGCATGCGTTAAGAGACAAAGCCGGCAATATCATATATATATATATATATATATATATATATATATATATATATATATATATATATATATATATATATATATATTTGGATGAAATAGTTCAAGGGGCTGAGGAGTTCTATAGAGATTTATACAATACCAGTGGCACTCACGACGACAATGGAAGACAGAATAGTCTAG